>NC_079193.1:375789081-376009081 GCF_029499605.1 Hyla sarda | reverse complement strand
CTTTGCAGAGAGAGGGTGATGAATCTCATCATTAGGATTCCTCTATTTGGGCTGCTGGTGCTGCAGTTCAGCCAGGTGAACTACTTAGATTTATAAATGGGTTGAGGTCAGTTCACATCATGCGCAGTTTTGATGAATTTTCTTTTTCAAAGTGTGTTGTTTAAATAAATATTCCCATGAGGTGAAAGTGATTTGATCTAAATTCACAATATTTTACAGCATTTTTTCTCACATATTTACTGTGTTTTTTCTACTAGTTTTCAAAATGGCTTTAAAAAATGATAAATTTCCACGAACTGCACAATTGTGTTAAAATAACACAATTCTGTACAAACTTTTGGGAAAATCATGGAAAAAATTGCAATGTGTTAAAATAATACTATATATTCTGATCCCATAGAGATATCCACAGCAGTATACAGATAGAGCTAGAGGCATATATCCACTATATAGCCTGATCCCTTAGAGATATCAGAAGCAGTATACAGATAGAGCTGGAGGGGAGGTGTATAACTACTATATATCCTGATCCCATAGAGATAGCAGAAGCAGTATACAGATAGAGCTGGAGGGGAGGTGTATAACTACTATATATCCTGATCCCATAGAGATAGCAGCAACAGTATACAGATAGAGGGGAGGTGTATATCTACTATATATCTTGATTCCATAGAGAAACCATAGAGAAAGCAGCAGCAGTAAGGTGGCACCCCAGTCATCTGGTGCGTGTAGCGAACTCCGCTCTGTGACGGATGACTGATGACCACAGCTGTCACGCCCCTCTAGTAGACATGAATGGAGGGGGTGTGGCACTTCCGTGTTCACAAAAAAAATCTGTATATTGTCGACCCCCTCCCCCCCCCCCCCATTACTACTAATAGTCATGTTACGTGGGATCTGCTCACATACCAGGGCTTAGATACAACCTCCGCCCCCGTACACCAAGTGCCAGCTGCATGATCAGTCACTGTTATGTCTTTCCATTAAGCAGTTACTTTTATATGAACTTCCATTACAATTCATATTTGCTTGTTATAATCTGTTTTCTCAGGCTGGATGCAATAAAGTCGTGTTCATCACTTCTTCTTAAAAACAAATTAACCAGAGAAGCAAAATGCACATTCAGCTCCGAATCGCAAATTATCTGTGAAGTCAACTAGTTATATCTCATGAATGTGGAGGAAAATGTTGGTGTATAATCCCTTCGATAGAAGAAGAAAACCATAAAGAAAATTTCTGAACTCAAAATCCCCACCAACTATGAATCGTTAAAGGGGCACTCCGCCCCTAGACATCTTATCCCCTATCCAAAAGATAGGGGATGAGATGTCTGGTTGCGGGGGTCCTGCTGCTCTTTGCAGCACCCGGCGTTTGTTTAGAACACTGGGTGCAGGCGGCGAGGTCGTGATGTCACGGTCACGCCCCTCATTATGTCACACCACGCCCCCTCAATGCAAGTCTATGGGAGGGGGCGTGATGTCACAAAGGGGCGAAGTCGTGATGTTGAAATACTCCGGCCCAATGTCATCATGCTGCGCACTCCAGCGCTGCGGAGCGTGATCCTTTGGATAGCGGATAAGATGTATTAGGGCCAGAGTACCCCTTTAACCACTTAAGGACAGAGGGCGTACCTGTATGTCCTGAGTCCTCTCCCTTTCTATAACGCAGGGCCACGGCATGGCCCTGCATCATAGCGGTTCGGGCCCGGCCTCTAACAATGGCCGGGACCCATGGCTTATAGCACGTGACACTGATCACGGTGCCACGCGCTATTAACCCTTTAGGCACAGCGTTCAAAGTTGATCGGCGCATCTAAAGTGAAAGTAAATTATCCCCGGCTAGCTCAGTGGGCTGGTCGAGACTGCTGAGGCATTCGAATAGATGGAGGACACAAGGAGGGTCCCCACCTTCCTCCTGCGTGTCCAATCGCTGAATGACTGCTCAGTGCCTGAGATCCAGGCATGAGCAGTCAAGTGGCAGAATCATTGATCAATGTTATCCTATGGGATAACAATGATAAATGTAAAAGATCAGTGTGTGCAGTGTTATAGTCTCCTATGGGATAACATTGATCAATGTAAAAGATCAGTTAGTGCTGTGTTATAGCCCCCTATGGGATAACATTGATCAATGTAAAAGATCAGTTAGTGAAGTGTTATGAATACAAAAATGATGCCGCTAAAAACTTCAGATCACGGCACAAAAAATTAGCCCTAATATTGCCCCATACGCAGAAAAATAAAAAAGGTATTGGGGTCAGAATATGACAATTTCAGGGTGGGTTCACACTACGTTTTGTCCCATACGGGAGCGCATACGGCAGGAGGGAGCTAAAACCTCGCGCTCCCGTATGTGACCGTATGCACTCCCGTATGCCATTCACTTCAATGAGCCGACCGGAGTGAAACGTTCGGTCCGGTCGGCTCATTTTTGCGCCGTATGCGCTTTTACAACCGGACCTAAAACCGTGGTTGACCACGGTTTTAGGTCCGGTTGTAAAAGCGCATACGGCGCAAAAATGAGCCGACCGGACCGAACGTTTCACTCCGGTCGGCTCATTGAAGTGAATGGCATACGGGAGCGCATACGGTCACATACGGGAGCGCGAGGTTTTAGCTCCCTCCTGCCGTATGCGCTCCCGTATGGGACAAAACGTAGTGTGGACCCAGCCTCAAACGTATACATTTTCCTGCATGTAGTTATGATGTTTTCCAGAAGTACGACAAAATCAAACCTATATAAGTAGGGGATCAATTAAATTGTATGGACCTACAGAATAAAGATAAGGTGTCATGTTTGCCGAAAAATGTAGTGTGTAGAAACGGAAGCCCCCAAAAGTAACAAAATGGTGTTTTTTACGAATTTATTTACGGCGAATCTTGTTAAAAACTGCAATTTCTGGCCTACATACAGCATCAATAGGGGTATAGAACGTGTTGTAACACGCATATGGAGTGTGCTGGGGTAGTGAAATAATACTGTTATTCAGAATAACATGCAGATTACCGACAACGCTCTTAGAATCACTGCCGCAAAGTGGCACAATGACAGAGCATGGAGGTGGCATCAGTGTGAGGAGACCATATAGTGACTGAATGACATAGCGTGGAGGTGTTGGCAGCATGAGGAGACCACATAGTGGCTGAATGGCACAGCGTGAAGGTTTTGGCAGCATGAGGAGACCATATAGTGACTGAATGACATAGCGTGAAGGTTTTGGCAGCATGAGGACACCATATAGTGGCTGAATGACACAGCGTGGAGGTGTTGACAGCATGAGGAGACCATATAGTGGCTAAATGACACAGCGTGGAGGTGTTGGCAGCATGAGGAGACAATATAGTGGCTGAATGACACAGCATGGAGGTTTTGGCAGCATGAGGACACAATATAGTGGATGAATGACACAGTGTGGAGGTGTTGGCAGCATGAGGACACCATATAGTGGCTGAATGACACAGCATGGAGGTTTTGGCAGCATGAGGAGACCATATAGTGTCTGAATGGCACAGAGTGGAGTTGGCAGCAGCATGAGGAGACACTAGGGCTTCACAATCCCTAAGATTTGAAGACAAATTTAGAAATTTAAATTAGAGATTTATGGTAGCTAGTGCTACCATAAAAAAATTTTAGGCCCTGACCCAGCAGCATCAGTAAACCATATATTGGCTGTATGACACAGCATGGAGATGGCAGAAGCATGACGAGACCATTGAAATCTATGATTTTTTTAATTTAAATTTAAGATTTTTAAATGGAAATTAAGGATTTTGTAATTGAAATTTCACTACTCTGTCTGACATACTTATTGCGTATATGAGGGGAGTACAATACGCTTCACTTCGCTTAAAACAATATTTGTCTAGAACAGCATCTGGTGTGTACTATTGGCTGTCCTTTCACAGTATGTAGGCCCTTGACGGATGAACAGGTATAAAATGGTACACTACATGGATGTACGTATGTGGTATGCACTAATGAGGGCAGAAAAATGCGCTACAGTACACTTAAAAAAATCGGATTTTTGTAACACACCAGCAGTACACAACAGTGCTGCAGCCAAAATAAGCTGTGTACTAAACACAAAATTGCACTCTGTCACAGACTATTAGGAATGGACTGCTGGTTATCATAACGTCTACAGACTAGTATAACCAGCAGATGATTTGTTGTGGAAAAAAGACACAGAATTGCGCTGAAAGATTATTCTTGCCTCCTCTGCTAATGTTTATGAAGTTGAGGCAGCTTGTTGAAATGTATGAGGCAACACACAGCTTTCTGCCCTTCTCTCTAATACTATGCCAAAGAAAGTGACTGGGAGGTTAATGGCTGCAGCTGCAGTTAAAATCCTTTTCAGTGGAAAAATAAACAATGCTCTCCGTCCACGAGAAAGCGGATGTGACTAGCAGGATGCTAAACGCTGCTGGACTGCGCTTTTCTCTGCTGTAACACACACAGGCTCTGCATCCTATGATCCTTCTGCAGTGTATTGTGATGAAGTGACTGGCCGCCGATTATATAGGGCTGTGACATCACAGGGGTGACTGCTGATAGGCTGCATCCTGCATGTGATTCAGGGTCATACCGCCTACTTTCCTTACCGCCTTCCCAGCATTCCTTGCCCCATGTACTGACATGTGGATCCACCATTTTAGATACACTGGAGCCTGCACCACAGAAAATGGAGTTTAATTAAGAGATTTGCGCAATAGAATCGCGGCAATATTCGCATTCGTTGCAAATCGAATATTTCACAAAATTTGCAACGAATTCGGGTTTGTCAGCTTCGATTCGCTCATCTCTAAATATAACTACTATTATACTGCCTCCTATATACAAGAATATAACTACTATAATACTGCCTCCTGTATACAAGAATATAGCTACTATAATACTGCTCCTATATACAAGAATATAACTACTATAATACTGCTCCTATATACAAGAATATAACTACTATAATACTGCTCCTATATACAAGAATATAACTACTATAATACTGCTCCTATATACAAGAATATAACTACTATAATACTGCTCCTATATACAAGAATATAACTACTATAATACTGCCTCCTATATACAAGAATATAACTACTATAATACTGCCTCCTATATACAAGAATATAACTACTATAATACTGCTCCTATATACAAGAATATAACTACTATAATACTGCTCCTATATACAAGAATATAACTATTATAATACTGCCCCTATATACAAGAATATAACTACTATAATACTGCTCCTATATACAAGAATATAACTACTATAATACTGCTCCTATATACAAGAATATAACTACTATAATACTGCTCCTATATACAAGAATATAACTACTATAATACTGCTCCTATATACAAGAATATAACTACTATAATACTGCTCCTATATACAAGAATATAACTACTATAATACTGCTCCTATATACATGAATATCACTACTATAATACTGCTCCTATATACAAGAATATAACTACTATAATACTGCCTCCTATATACAAGAATATAACTACTATAATACTGCCCCTATATACAAGAATATAACTACTATAATACTGCCCCTATATACAAGAATATAACTACTATAATACTGCTCCTATATACAAGAATATAACTACTATAATACTGCTCCTATATACAAGAATATAACTACTATAATACTGCTCCTATATACAAGAATATAACTACTATAATACTGCTCCTATATACAAGAATATAACTACTATAATACTGCTCCTATATACAAGAATATAACTACTATAATGCTGTCCCCTATATACAAGAATATAACTACTATAATACTGCTCCTATATACAAGAATATAACTACTATAATACTGCTCCTATATACAAGAATATAACTACTATAATACTGCCTCCTATATACAAGAATATAACTACTATAATACTGCTCCTATTTACAAGAATATAACTACTTTCCATTTCGTCTTCAGGCAGCACAGAAGGGTTAATAGCTCCTTTTAGTTTATCCTAGGACCGCCCACCTAGCAAACAATTAAGAGAATTAACAAGCCTCAGGCCAAGCCCGGCTATAAATATCCATCAGAACCTCATCCACTTGTGTTTTTTTTCTGTCTTTCAGTTCTGGGACAGGTGTAAGGTGTATATACCTGCTATTACTGGACAGGTGTAAGGTGTATATACCTGCTATTACTGGACAGGTGTAAGGTGTATATACCTGCTATTACTGGACAGGTGTAAGGTGTATATACCTGCTATTACTGGACAGGTGTAAGGTGTATATACCTGCTAATACTGGACAGGTGTAAGGTGTATATACCTGCTATTACTGGACAGGTGTAAGGTGTATATACCTGCTAATACTGGACAGGTGTAAGGTGTATATACCTGCTATTACTGGACAGGTGTAAGGTGTATATACCTGCTATTACTGGACAGGTGTAAGGTGTATATACCTGCTATTACCGGACAGGTGTAAGGTGCATATACCTGCTATTACTGGACAGGTGTAAGGTGTATATACCTGCTATTACTGGACAGGTGTAAGGTGTATATACCTGCTATTACTGGACAGGTGTAAGGTGTATATACCTGCTATTACTGGACAGGTGTAAGGTGTATATACCTTCCAAGCCCACCAACTAATATCTGTCTTTTTCCTTCCTATTCTCTTAGATGGGGCCATTTGGAAGCCCTGGCCCACTGAGCGCAGTCTCGGTAAACCTGCGGGGTCGCCAGACTTGGGGGTACTGGCTCGTGGGACCCCTCTGCATGGCTGAGCAAGTCTGGCCTTAAATGCAGTTAAATTCGGCCGCTGCAGGGTTACTATCCATCCCCCCCCCCCCTGTTTGCTGGTGCTGGGTGAGCCTGACTAGGCCGTCCCCCTGGAGAGCTGACCTGTTTACAGTGCAGCATAGGATCCCCTGCGGTCCTGGGGCTCCCGGTGATTGATTTCACTTGCTAGCGCGTCCATGCGTTATGTGGCAGCGCGGTGCTGCGGCGGGGAGCTCCGGTGGAGGTGGCCATTAGATTCCAGCGGGGAGATACGTCATTCGGCCGCCGGTGCAGGGTGGGAGTTCCAGGGGAAGCCCTACATCAGAGCGCCGATCATGGCGCCCGCACCTGCAGTGCTGGGCAGCCGGATCGCGCATTCTATAAGGTATGTGGGGGCACATTGCGTATGCTGGGGTTACTTCTGGAGGGCTGTCTGCCGGCTGGTATCTGTATTAATGTACATGGTGCGGTTACCTCACATGAGATTATGTGTATTGGTGACTATGCGGGTTATGTCTTTCAGCTTATACTATTTGCTGTCTGTACGGATCACAGATGTCCAGCTATTCCCTGGTTGAGCCGGCTGTATATATATATATGTATGTATATGGATATAGAATATATATGTATATGAGCTTCTTCCGGGTACGAGTGGGGCCCCAGAGGAGCCTGTAAGTAGGTGATGCTGTATACTCACCTTATACTGTATACATAACCCTGTAAGTAAGTGATGCTGTATACTCACATTATGCTGTATACTGATATATAATCCTGTCAGTAGTGATGCTGTATGCTCACATTATACTGTATACTGATATATAATCCTGTCAGTAAGTGATGCTGTATGATCACGTTATACTGTATACTGATATATAATCCTGTCAGTAAGTGATGCTGTATGCTCACATTATACTGTATACTGATATATAATCCTGTCAGTAAGTGATGCTGTATGATCACGTTATACTGTATACTGATATATAATCCTGTCAGTAAGTGATGCTGTATGATCACGTTATACTGTATACTGATATATAATCCTGTCAGTAAGTGATGCTGTATGCTCACATTATACTGTATACTGATATATAATCCTGTCAGTAAGTGATGCTGTATGATCACGTTATACTGTATACTGATATATAATCCTGTCAGTAAGTGATGCTGTATGATCACGTTATACTGTATACTGATATATAATCCTGTCAGTAAGTGATGCTGTATGCTCACATTATACTGTATACTGATATATAATCCTGTCAGTAAGTGATGCTGTATACTCACATAATGCTGTATACTGATCTATAATCCTGTCAGTAAGTGATGCTGGATGATCACATTATACTGTATACTGATATATAATCCTGTCAGTAGTGATGCTGGATGATCACATTATACTGTATACTGATATATAATCCTGTCAGTAAGTGATGCTGTATGCTCACATTATACTGTATACTGATATATAATCCTGTCAGTAAGTGATGCTGTATACTCACATAATGCTGTATACTGATATATAATCCTGTCAGTAGTGATGCTGTATGCTCACATTATACTGTATACTGATATATAATCCTGTCAGTAAGTGATGCTGTATGCTCACATTATACTGTGTACTGATATATAATCCTGTCAGTAAGTGATGCTGTATGCTCACATTATATTGTATACTGATATATAATCCTGTCAGTAGTGATGCTGTATGCTCACATTATATTGTATACTGATATATAATCCTGTCAGTAGTGATGCTGTATGCTCACATTATACTGTATACTGATATATAATCCTGTCAGTAAGTGATGCTGTATACTCACATTATACTGTATACTGATATACAATCCTGTCAGTAGTGATGCTGTATGCTCACATTATACTGTATACGGATATATAATCCTGTCAGTAAGTGATGCTGTATGATCACCTTGTACTGTATACTGATATATAATCCTGTCAGTAAGTGATGTTGTATACTGATATATATAATCCTGTCCGTAAGTGATGCTGTATACTGATGTGTTCTATACATTTCTATATATCCCTGTCAGTAGTGAGGCTCTGCTCACTATATACTGATGTTTTCTATATATTCCTGTCAGTAGTGAGGCCCTGCTCACTATATACTGATGTTTTCTATATATTCCTGTCAGTAGTGAGGCCCTGCTCACTATATACTGATGTTTTCTATATATTCCTGTCAGTAGTGAGGCCCTGCTCACTATATACTGATGTTTTCTATATATTCCTGTCAGTAGTGAGGCCCTGCTCACTATATACTGATGTTTTCTATATATTCCTGTCAGTAGTGAGGCCCTGCTCACTATACACTGATGTTTTCTATATATTCCTGTCAGTAGTGAGGCCCTGCTCACTATATACTGATGTTTTCTATATATTCCTGTCAGTAATGAGGCTCTGCTCCCTGTATACTGATGTTTTCTATATATTCCTGTCAGTAGTGAGGCTCTGCTCACTATATACTGATGTTTTCTATATATTCCTGTCAGTAGTGAGGCCCTGCTCACTATATACTGATGTTTTCTATATATTCCTGTCAGTAGTGAGGCCCTGCTCACTATATACTGATGTTTTCTATATATTCCTGTCAGTAGTGAGGTCCTGCTCACTATATACTGATGTTTTCTATATATTCCTGTCAGTAGTGAGGTCCTGCTCACTATATACTGATGTTTTCTATATATTCCTGTCAGTAGTGACGCTCTGCTCACTATATACTGATGTTTTCTATATATTCCTGTCAGTAGTGAGGCCCTGCTCACTATATACTGATGTTTTCTATATATTCCTGTCAGTAATGAGGCTCTGCTCCCTGTATACTGATGTTTTCTATATATTCCTGTCAGTAGTGAGGCCCTGCTCACTATACACTGATGTTTTCTATATATTCCTGTCAGTAGTGAGGCCCTGCTCACTATATACTGATGTTTTCTATATATTCCTGTCAGTAGTGAGGCCCTGCTCACTATATACTGATGTTTTCTATATATCCCTGTCAGTAGTGAGGCTCTGCTCACTATATACTGATGTTTTCTATATATTCCTGTCAGTAGTGAGGCCCTGCTCACTATATACTGATGTTTTCTATATATTCCTGTCAGTAGTGAGGCCCTGCTCACTATATACTGATGTTTTCTATATATTCCTGTCAGTAATGAGGCTCTGCTCCCTGTATACTGAGGTTTTCTATATATTCCGGTCAGTAGTGAGGCCCTGCTCACTGTATACTGATGTTTTCTATATATTCCTGTCAGTAGTGAGGCTCTGCTCCCTATATACTGATGTTTTCTATATATTCCTGTCAGTAGTGAGGCCCTGCTCACTATATACTGATGTTTTCTATATATTCCTGTCAGTAGTGAGGCCCTGCTCACTGTATACTGATGTTTTCTATATATTCCTGTCAGTAGTGAGGCTCTGCTCACTATATACTGATGTTTTCTATATATTCCTGTCAGTAGTGAGGCCCTGCTCACTATATACTGATGTTTTCTATATATTCCTGTCAGTAGTGAGGCTCTGCTCACTATATACTGATGTTTTCTATATATTCCTGTCAGTAGTGAGGCTCTGCTCACTGTATACTGATGTTTTCTATATATTCCTGTCAGTAGTGAGGCCCTGCTCACTGTATACTGATGTTTTCTATATATTCCTGTCAGTAGTGAGGCTCTGCTCACTATATACTGATGTGTTCTATATATTCCTGTCAGTAGTGAGGCCCTGCTCGCTATATACTGATGTTTTCTATATATTCCTGTCAGTAGTGACGCTCTGCTCGCTATATACTGATGTTTTCTATATATTCCTGTCAGTAGGGAGGCTCTGCTCGCTATATACTGATGTTTTCTATATATTCCTGTCAGTAGTGAGGCCCTGCTCACTATATACTGATGTTTTCTATATATTCCTGTCAGTAGTGAGGCCCTGCTCACTATATACTGATGTTTTCTATATATTCCTGTCAGTAGTGAGGCCCTGCTCACTATATACTAATGTTTTCTATACATTTCTATATATTCCTGTCAGTAGTGAGGCCCTGCTCCCTGTATACTGATGTTTTCTATATATTCCTGTCAGTAGTGAGGCCCTGCTCACTATATACTGATGTTTTCTATATATTCCTGTCAGTAGTGAGGTCCTGCTCACTATATACTGATGTTTTCTATATATTCCTGTCAGTAGTGAGGCCCTGCTCACTGTATACTGATGTTTTCTATACATTCCTGTCAGTAGTGAGGCCCTGCTCACTATATACTGATGTTTTCTATGTATTCCTGTCAGTAGTGAGGCCCTGCTCACTATATACTGATGTTTTCTATATATTCCTGTCAGTAGTGAGGCCCTGCTCACTATATACTGATGTTTTCTAAATGTTCCTGTCAGTAGTGAGGCTCTGCTCACTATATACTGATGTTTTCTATATGTTCCTGTCAGTAGTGAGTCCCTGCTCACTATATACTGATGTTTTCTATATATTCCTGTCAGTAGTGAGGCCCTGCTCACTGTATACTGATGTTTTCTATATATTCCTGTCAGTAGTGAGGCTCTGCTCACTATATACTGATGTTTTCTATATAGTCCTGTCAGTAGTGAGGCTCTGCTCACTATATACTGATATGTTCTCTATACATTTCTATATATTCCTGTCAGTAGTGAGGCCCTGCTCACTATATACTGATGTTTTCTAAATGTTCCTGTCAGTAGTGAGGCTCTGCTCACTATATACTGATGTTTTCTATATATTCCTGTCAGTAGTGAGGCCCTGCTCACTATATACTGATGTTTTCTATATATTCCTGTCAGTAGTGAGGCCCTGCTCACTATATACTGATGTTTTCTATATGTTCCTGTCAGTAGTGAGGCCCTGCTCACTATATACTGATGTTTTCTATATGTTCCTGTCAGTAGTGAGGCTCTGCTCACTATATACTGATGTTTTCTATATGTTCCTGTCAGTAGTGAGGCCCTGCTCACCATATACTGATGTTTTCTATATATTCCTGTCAGTAGTGAGGCCCTGCTCACTGTATACTGATGTTTTCTATATATTCCTGTCAGTAGTGAGGCCCTGCTCACTATATACTGATGTTTTCTATATATATTCCTGTCAGTAGTGAGGCCCTGCTCACTATATACTGATGTTTTCTATGTATTTCTGTCAGTAGTGAGGCTCTGCTCACTATATACTGATATTTTCTATATATTCCTGTCAGTAGTGAGGCTCTGCTCACTGTATACTGATGTTTTCTATATATTCCTGTCAGTAGGGAGGCTCTGCTCTCTGTATACTGATGTTTTCTATATATTCCTGTCAGTAGTGAGGCCCTGCTCACTATATACTGATGTTTTCTATATATTCCTGTCAGTAGTGAGGCCCTGCTCACTATATACTGATGTTTTCTATATATTCCTGTCAGTAGTGAGGCTCTGCTCTCTGTATACTGATGTTTTCTATATATTCCTGTCAGTAGTGAGGCTCTGCTCACTATATACTGATGTTTTCTATATATTCCTGTCAGTAGTGAGGCTCTGCTCACTATATACTGATGTTTTCTATATAGTCCTGTCAGTAGTGAGGCTCTGCTCACTATATACTGATATGTTCTCTATACATTTCTATATATTCCTGTCAGTAGTGAGGCCCTGCTCCCTATATACTGATGTTTTCTATATATTCCTGTCATTAGTGAGGCCCTGCTCACTATATACTAATGTTTTCTATACATTTCTATATATTCCTGTCAGTGGTGAGGCCCTGCTCACTATATACTGATGTTTTCTATATATTCCTGTCAGTAGTGAGGCCCTGCTCACTATATACTGATGTTTTCTATATATTCCTGTCAGTAGTGAGGCCCTGCTCACTGTATACTGATGTTTTCTATATATTCCTGTCAGTAGTGAGGCTCTGCTCACTATATACTGATGTTTTCTATATAGTCCTGTCAGTAGTGAGGCTCTGCTCACTATATACTGATATGTTCTCTATACATTTCTATATATTCCTGTCAGTAGTGAGGCCCTGCTCACTATATACTGATGTTTTCTAAATGTTCCTGTCAGTAGTGAGGCTCTGCTCACTATATACTGATGTTTTCTATATATTCCTGTCAGTAGTGAGGCCCTGCTCACTATATACTGATGTTTTCTATATATTCCTGTCAGTAGTGAGGCCCTGCTCACTATATACTGATGTTTTCTATATGTTCCTGTCAGTAGTGAGGCCCTGCTCACTATATACTGATGTTTTCTATATGTTCCTGTCAGTAGTGAGGCTCTGCTCACTATATACTGATGTTTTCTATATGTTCCTGTCAGTAGTGAGGCTCTGCTCGCTATATACTGATGTTTTCTATATATTCCTGTCAGTAGTGAGGCCCTGCTCACTATATACTAATGTTTTCTATACATTTCTATATATTCCTGTCAGTGGTGAGGCCCTGCTCACTATATACTGATGTTTTCTATATTTTCCTGTCAGTAGTGAGGCCCTGCTCACTATATACTGATGTTTTCTATATATTCCTGTCAGTAGTGAGGCTCTGCTCACTATATACTGATGTTTTCTATATATTCCTGTCAGTAGTGAGGCCCTGCTCACTGTATACTGATGTTTTCTATATATTCCTGTCAGTAGTGAGGCTCTGCTCACTATATACTGATGTTTTCTATATATTCCTGTCAGTAGTGAGGCCCTGCTCACTGTATACTGATGTTTTCTATATATTTCTGTCAGTAGTGAGGCCCTGCTCACTATATACTGATGTTTTCTATATAGTCCTGTCAGTAGTGAGGTCCTGCTCACTGTATACTGATGTTTTCTATATATTCCTGTCAGTAGTGAGGCCCTGCTCACTGTATACTGATGTTTTCTATATATTCCTGTCAGTAGTGAGGCCCTGCTCACTGTATACTGATGTTTTCTATATATTCCTGTCAGTAGTGAGGCCCTGCTCACTATATACTGATGTTTTCTATATATTCCTGTCAGTAGTGAGGCCCTGCTCCCTGTATACTGATGTTTTCTATATATTCCTGTCAGTAGTGAGGCTCTGCTCCCTGTGTACTGATGTTTTCTATATATTCCTGTCAGTAGTGAGGCCCTGCTCACTATATACTGATGTTTTCTATATATTCCTGTCAGTAGTGAGGCCCTGCTCACTGTATACTGATGTTTTCTATATATTCCTGTCAGTAGTGAGGCCCTGCTCACTATATACTGATGTTTTCTATACATTTCTATATATTCCTGTCAGTAGTGAGGCTCTGCTCCCTGTATACTGATGTTTTCTATATATTCCTGTCAGTAGTGAGGCCCTGCTCACTATATACTGATGTTTTCTATATACTCCTGTCAGTAGTGAGGCTCTGCTCACTATATACTGATGTTTTATGTACAAGGCTTTGCTGACATTTTTTCCTCTTGAGTAGACACATGAGTGGACAAAGCCAGACAGGTACATGAGATGGACTCCAGGCTCAAGTCAGAGTCCAAACATTGGGATAATCCAGGTAAGACAGACTCTGCGGTTACTTAACTATGTAAAGTCATCACTGGTGTCCTCAGATATCCAATTCTGCCACCGTGAGTAGTCCGGCTGAGCAGAGACATTGAGGACAAGGTACCTGGAGAAGAATTATCTCCCAAGTGTCATCACTCAGGTCTGTATCAGACGTCCTATGTGATTTCCCTTAGATGTGTTTAGAATCTCATCTGAGAATCAGCCCGGTTGTCTGATGGGTCAGTAGTATATGAGGATCCTAGAGTTCCTCCAAGGAAAGGAAGAGCTTGGCCTTTCCACAAGCTGCCAAATGGAAACCATCTTAGTCCTGCTGCTCTAAAGGGCGAAACTTCTTCTCCAAGAGCCAATGTTCTGCAAAAGGGCTCAGGATAAAGGAACCAGGGAGAAGACTACCAAACCAAATCAGTTTGATGTCAGAAGGACAACCATGGTTGGTGCAAGACTTTCTGGATTCCTGTCAGCCTGAGGAAGGGTGGCATGTGTTATGGGCACCTATCTACATGTGCCCATACATCCATCCTCAGCGGAATATCAGAGTGGTCATACAGTCAGGAAAAGGAGTGCTTCACTATTCTGGACCCTGCCGTTAGTATATACTCCCAGGGTGGTAGAGCCATTGTGGTAGTGGCTGTTCTTCATCTTCAGGGGATCCATGTGGTGCCGTACCTGGGCACCTGACTCCGGCTGTTTTTTTCACTGAAGAAGTCACATTCTACAAACAGTCTGAGAGATTTCCAGGAGAAAGTTCAGTCTGTCTGGACAGGAATCTCCAATATTTTTCCTCCCCGCTTGGGCGGTCAGTCGCACATGCAGGAGTCTCAGATTGTGGCTTTCCAAAAGAAAATCTCCCAATAGGTTGTAGCTTTTGACCTACGGATGTGGTCCTGCTCACAACAGATGCCTCTGAATCAGATTAATGAGCTTATTTGGATCTTTGAGTCCAGAGGAGCTGGACACATGAAGAATATCAGATGTCAGCCAACCTGAGGAAGATGGGGCCAGTGAACTTGGGTATTTTGGCTACTCTTTAACCCAGTGCCCAGTATCCCAGCGGTCCCAGCAGGCACTCTGAATATCCAGGCAGATCATCCGAGCAGAACTATTCTATGTTCAAGCAGAGGTCCCTCACTGAAGTATACCTCTGCCGAATAGTCAGCAGGAGAGGTCTACCTGATTACGACATGAGGGCTACCATAGAAAACTGGAAGGTTGATAAATTTGCTTCTCTGAATTGCAGAAACCAACCAGACATCTTGGATGCACTGACAGTATCATAGAGAGGCCTCTACATCTATCTATTTCAGCCTCCAGTCATAAAGAAGATCCTGATGGACAAGCCAGACATGATCCTGATAGCCCCATACTGGCCAAGACGGGGTTTGTTTCCCCTCCTGTTACAGTTGAAGGAAATTTCCTCCCCACAGGGACCTGCTGACACAGAATGGGTCCTTCATCCACAGCCGGAGCGGTTGCCTTTGCCTGTGTGGAGTTTGAGAAGGATAGATTCCATATGATGGGCTCATTGGAGGAGGTGATATCTACTCGTCTTTTCAGCCTAAAGAGAATCCTTAAAGGCGCTCTACTCGATACTCTAGAGAAAGTTCACGTTCTGGAGGAGGATCGAAAATAGGTTCCATTTGCAGTCGTTTTGCATTTCCTCCAAAATGGATTTGAAAAAAGCCTGTGAGCAAATACATTGAGGCTCCATGTCTCAATAAATTCCTTCACAGATAGCAGATTGGCAGTCATCCAGTCATCACTTGATTCTTCACAGCACTAAGGCAGGTCAGACCAATCATAGGTCTTCCTCAGACCAGTCGTATGTCTTCCTCCGGTGGTGGTGTCTAAGTCTCTCCCGAGTAAGTCGACCTGAAGTGATTGTCCTACAAGTTCTTTCCTGATTGCGATAACATTCTCACACAGGTTGGGATAAAATACAAGCGCTCTCCTCATGAGATCCCTTTATAAGATTTGTACCAGAGGGAGTCCTCTGAAGGTGTCATCTGAGATGACATCATCAGGGAATTGGCTTGCTGAAGTTCTTACTGGATCCACTGTTGAGGAGGAAGAGTTATTCACCATCTGAATGGGTCTACAGCACTGATCTGCTACCACAATAGAACCAAGACATTCAGGGTGGAAGAGAATCTGTTGGTACAGTTGCCGGTGTGGTAAAGGGAAGAAATGTGTCTAAAGCTACCTTGGTGAAATGGCTTAAGTCTACGATTCTGATAGCCAGTGAGATCACAGGAGTTGAGCCACCAGATTCCATCATGGCTCAATCTACACTCTAGACAACCAAAGCTGGGGTCCAGCCTCTGGCATGTCGGTGCTCTATGCCGTGTTCAATTAAGTATCCCCCCTTATGTTGCTATACAGCTCCCTTCTGTGCTGCCTGAAGACGAAATGGAAAGGGAAAATTTGTACTTACCGTAATTTTGCTTTCCATGAGTCTGAAGGCAGCACATACAAACCCTCCCCACTATAGGTCATCTTTTTGCATCAGAACTGAGTCTATTCAATAACACAAGGGGATGAGGTTCTGATGGATGGTTATAGCCAGGCTTGGCCTGAGGCTTGTTAATTCTCTTAATTATTTGCTAGGTGGGCGGTCCTGGGATAAACTGAAAGGAGCTATTAACCCTTCTGTGCTGCCTTCAGACTCATGGAAAGCAAAATTACGGTAAGTACAAATTTTCCCTATAATACTGCCCCTATATACAAGAATATAACTACTATAATACTACTCCTATATACAAGAATATAACAACTATAATACTGCTCCTATATACAAGAATATAACTACTATAATTGTAATAAAGAGAGGAGCACCAGGCACTGTCTACTCGACTGTGAGTCAAATTATCCTGTCCGGACTATCCGGGGTGTGTAACCTGCTGCACTAGGTGCTGTGGGGAGCGTCTACATCTATAAAGAGCAAAGTCTTTCATACAATAGCAAGTAGAAATGAAGGTAGACGGACAACTCACCCAGGTAGCAAAAATATCTTCTTTATTCAGAGCTTGCAGCTTAAAATAACAGCAGGTTCAGGGGGGTCTGTCAGCAGGAACGCAGGGCTGTGGAGTGCAACGACCGTATCGCTTCGGACTGAAGCTTCTTCCGGCCTCCAACAGGTGTTCTACGTCCTGCTGTGATTTAAAACCAGGTATGTGCGGAAGGGGGGAGGGGCCTTCACCTAGACAAAAAATCACCTACGTGCTGACATAATGTTAAAAACATTCTTAGCGAATTTACAAAAATGGGCTGAATTCTGCCCTATCGTTAAGTCCCGCTGGTCCGAGGGCTCCAGTTCTAAGTATCCAACGAGTTTCCATTTGTATAAGAATATTTTCTCTGTCTCCTCCTTCTTTCGGGGGAGGAATGCGCTGGATACCAAAGACCTTTAGAGCCCTGGGATCATTATCATGCTCTTCCTTCATATGTTTCATTAGTTTTGGGACTCCTTTCCCTTATTTCAGAGAGTAAATGTGTTCTCTGTATCTAGTAGACAATTGCCTTTTCGTTTTTCCGATATAAAATCGGGCACAGGGACACATTAACCCATACACTACATGTGTGCTTTTACATGTTATGACTTCTCTGACAGTGATATCTCTTCCTCCTAGGTTTACAAAATTCACTTTCATATTCTGAGGACAGTGTGAACATTGACCACAGGCGTAATTGCCTGGGGGAAGGGAACTGGTCAGCCAATCTTTTCTATCATTCTGTGCGGTTTCTTTGCGTTTTTTAATTTTTTTAATATTATCTCTAATTGTGCTGTTTTTTCTAAATGTTATTAAAGGTTTATTTTTGGCTACTATTTTCAGGTCTTCATCTTGTTCTAATATTTTCCAATTATTGTGTATAGCTTTAGTAATTATATTATTTATAGGGGTATTAGCGAATGAGAAGGTGAATCTTTTGTTTCCTATATCTTGAATGTTAGATGTTTTTTGTTTGTTGACTAACAGATCTTCTCTTTTCTTTTCATTTGCCTTCTCATAGGCTTGCTGTATGAGTTTTTCAGGATACCCTCTTTTTCTCAGCCTTTCTTTTAATTCTTCTGCCTGTATTTCGTATTTGTATTCATGTGTATTAATACGTTTTAGCCGAATAAATTGGCTATATGGCAGACCCTTTTTTACATGGTGAGGGTGGGAGCTTTTAAAATGGAGTAAAGTGTTTCTTGCTATTTTCTTTCTAAAGCCTGTCACTGATATCATGTTGCCTTCAATATTTATTTCTGTATCTAGAAATTCTAAACTTTTGTTGCCATATACTGCCGTGAAAAACATGTTATAGGAATTAACATCATTTAAGTATTTCACAAATTCATGAAACTTTCCTTCTGTGTCACTCCACACTATTATAATGTCCTCTACGTAACGCTTGAAAAAGCGCACGTATTGCAGGTAGGGATTGTTATCAGAAAAAATATATTGGTCTTCAAATGCAGCTAAAAAAAGGGTTGCAAATGTACAGGAAACCGGGGTCCCCATCGCGGTACCAGTACATTGCTGGTACCACTGGGAATCATATTTAAACGTATTATTTGTTAGTACGAAGTGGAGAGCTTCACATACAAAATTAATGAAATGGTTGGTTTTACCTGTTTTGATAAGGAAGTATCGGATGGCCTGTATACCCGTATCCAGCGGGATACGGGTATACAGGCTTTCTAAATCGATACTTCCTAAGGTGTCTTGTGGTAGAATGTGAAAGGACTGGATGGAGGTTATCAGGTGAGTGGTATCTTTTAAATATGTCCTGGTGCTAGTCAGCATGGGACGCAGTAACCAGTCGAGGTATTGGGACAGGTATTCAGTACTGGACCCTATGCCCGCTATGATGGGGTGACCTGGGGGTTGGCAGAGTGTTTTGTGTACTTTTGGTATAATGTACCACTTAGCTGGTTTGGGGGCAGTTGGAAGCAATTTTTCTGCAGTTTTTTTACTCAAAATATTAATGTCTTATACAAATGGAAACTCGTTGGATACTTAGAACCGGAGCCCTCGGACCAGCGGGACTTAACGATAGGGCAGAATTCAGCCCATTTTTGTAAATTCGCTAAGAATGTTTTTAACATTATGTCAGCACATAGGTGATTTTTTGTCTAGGTGAAGGCCCCTCCCCCCTTCCGCACATACCTGGTTTTAAATCACAGCAGGACGTAGAACACCTGTTGGAGGCCGGAAGAAGCTTCAGTCCGAAGCAATACGGTCGTTGCACTCCACAGCCCTGCGTTCCTGCTGACAGACCCCCCTGAACCTGCTGTTATTTTAAGCTGCAAGCCTTGAATAAAGAAGATATTTTCTACCTGGGTGAGTTGTCCGTCTACCTTCATTTCTACTTGCTATTGTATAACTACTATAATACTGCATCCTATATACAAGAATATAACTATTATAATACTGCCTCCTATATACAGGAATATAACTATTATAATACTGCTCCTATATACAAGAATATGACTACTATAACAACTATAATACTGTTTCCTATATACAAGAATATAACTACTATAATACTGTCTCCTATATACAAGAATATAACTGCTATAATACTGCCTCCTATATACAAGAATATAACTACAATAATACTGCTCGTATATACAAGAATATAACTACCATAATACTGTCTCCTATATACAAGAATATAACTTTTATAATACTGCTCGTATATACAAGAATATAACTACCATAATACTGTCTCCTATATACAAGAATATAATTACTATAATACTGCTCCTATATACAAGAATATAACTGCTATAATACTGCCTCCTATATACAAGAATATAACTACAATAATACTGCTCGTATATACAAGAATATAACTACCATAATACTGTCTCCTATATACAAGAATATAACTTCTATAATACTGCTCGAATATAACTACCATAATACTGTCACCTATATACAAGAAGATAACTACTATAATACTGCTCCTATATACAAGAATATAACTGCTATAATACTGCCTCCTATATACAAGAATATAACTGCTATAATACTGCTCCTATATACAAGAATATAACTGCTATAATACTGCCTCCAATATACAAGAATATGACTACTATAATACTGCCTCCTGTATACAAGAATATAACTACTATAATACTGCCTCCTATATACAAGAATATAACTACTACAATACTGCCTCCTATATACAAGAATATAACTACTATAATACTGCCTCCTATATACAAGAATATAACTACTACAATACTGCCTCCTATATACAAGAATATAACTACTATAATACTGCCTCCTATATACAAGAATATAACTACTATAATACTGCTCCTATATACAAGAATATAACTACTATAAAATTCGTAGTAGAGAGGAGGATGAGACCGCACCACTATATCACGGCAATCCTGCAGCGCAGTCACTGGGAGGACAGGTGACATCCACAGTACAAAGATAAATAGGGGTGCACAAGATGAAGCAGAAAATGAACAATATCCAGGAAATGTAGGTCAGTAGAAATAACGCTTCAGCACTCACCTATGTTTCAAATCCTTTATTCGGGCATCAAATCCAGAAATAGCCGCTGGCCAGGGATGGGGAGGGAGCGAGGACGCCGCTGCAGGAGCAGCGGAGAAGGAGGCGACTAGTTTTGCGGGTAAAACAGCTTCGTCTGGCCTTACCTCGTGTCTCCCCAGACGCACCTATACCTGGGCGCTGGGGTGACGTCACCCGAAAGGGGAGGGGTGAAGAGAACCCGGTCGGGTAAGTGGAAAAAAGTGATATGGGTATTAAAAACACAGGAAGCAACAAAACGTAATAAGCGGACTGAGTACAGGGATGAGGGGGGGGGGCAAGCAAGAAAGGGGAAAACGGGTGCGTGAAAAAATCCGAAATGTTCATAAAAAAACAGTCAGTTCATTTCGGTCATTGAGACCAAGGATGCCCATGGCTTCTGTCTTGAGGATCCATAGCGCTTCGCGCTGCCGTAGGATTTTCTCTTTGTTCACGCAGCTCTCTGTAATTCTTTCTATCCCGCAGAAGGTGAGGCTCTTTTCGTTGCTGTTATGGCACTCTTTCATGTGCTCTATTAATCGAGCCGAGCCGATGCCGGTTTTTAATGAGCGTTTATGCTCCCGGAATCTCGAGAAGAGGCATCTTTTGGTGGAACCGATGTAAAATCGGTCACACGGGCAGATGATCGCATAGATCACCCACTCTGAACGACAGCAAATGAATTCTCTGAATTTCTCTGATTTTGCAGCCGCCTAAGGTGATGCAGGTACCTTTATTCATCTGATTACAGTGGATGCATGTGCCACATTTAAAATTCCCTTTGAGCTCATTGTGAGACAGCCAGTTTTCTTTGGGTTTTTTACTGGAGAACGTGGATGGGACTAGAAGGCTTTTCAGGTTGTCGCTACAGCGAAAGGTGATGAGAGGTTTATTTTTGGCTTTTTTGTGAAGGATCGGGTCCCTTTCCAAAATGTGCCAATTGCTGTATATGGCTTTTTTGATTACGTTGACAAGTGGATTGAACTGGAATGAACAGTCGAATTGTTGCTCCTCCTTGTTGCTACTAGGGATGTTCTGTCTTTTGTGTGTTTTATAGATGAGTTCTATTCGGGGGATGGGTTGGACTTTATCCAATGCATCCGAAAGCAGTTTCTTAGGGTATCCCCGTTCGATAAACCGGTTAGTGAGTTCTGTGGCTTGTTTAAGGAATCCTTCTTCTTTACTGTTTATTTTTTTGATACGTAGAAATTGACTGTAGGGTAGTGAATTCTTGGTGTGTTGGGGGTGATAGCTGTTGTAGTGTAGATAGGAGTTGATGGCCATTTCTTTTCGGTACCACGTGGTGGTTAGGGTTTCCCCTTGTATGTGAAGTTCCACATCCAAAAATTTAATTTTTTTGTTGGAGAATTTGCTAGTAAAGAACATGTTCATGTTATTACTGCTGTTGAGGTAGTGGATTAATTCACTGAAAAGTGACTCTTCTCCTTCCCAGGCGATGAAAATATCATCGACAAATCTGGTATACATCTTGATGTATTTGGTGAATGGATTCTGGGGGTTGTAGATGCATTTTCTTCTCCAGGGCTGCAAGAAATAGATTAGCGAATGTTCACGCCACGGGTGTCCCCATCGCCGTGCCTGACCTCTGTGTATACCAGTCGGTATCAAAGAGGAAACAATTATTCTTGAGGATAAGCTCCAGACTTTTTTGACGAAGTCCACATATTCATCACTCTTGTCCGTGGATTTGAGATGTTCTCCTATCACCTGGATCCCCAGGTCTTGTGAGATCCTGGTGTATAGGCTTTCCACATCTATGGTGGCTAAATTAAAGGACTCGTACCATTGAAAGTTATTCAGCATTTGAAGGAAGCTGTCAACGCTTATTACGTTTTGTTGCTAACTGTGTTTTTAATACCCATATCACACTTTTTTCCACTTACCCGACCGGGTTCTCTTCACCCCTCCCCTTTCGGGTGACGCCCAGTTATAGGTGCGTCTGGGGAGAAACGAGGTAAGGCCAGACAAAGCGGTTTTACCCACGAAACTCTCCGCTGCTCCTGCAGCCGCATCCTTGCTCCCTCCCCACCCCTGGACAGCGGTTATTTCTGGATTTGATGCCCGAATAAAGGATTTGAAACATAGGTGAGTGCTGAAGCTTTATTTCTACTGAGCTACATAACTACTATAATACTGCTCATATATACAAGAATATAACTACTATAAGGCTAAGTTTCCACTTGTTTTTTTTTTTCTGGCAGTTTTTGGAAAACTGCCACTGCAGTTTTTGAGCCAAAGTCAGAAGTGGATCCATAAGGGAGGAGAAGTATAAGTCCTTCCTTTATATTTCCCATTCCTTTTGAATACACTTCTGGCCTTGGCTCAAAAACTGCAGTGGCAGATCTCCAAAAACTGCCAGAAAAAAAACCAAGTGGAAACCTAGCCTAATACCGCTCATATGTACAAGAATATAACTACTATAATACTACCTCCTATATACAAGAATATAACTACTATAATACTGATCCTATATACAAGAATATAACTACTACAATACTGCCTTCTATATACAAGAATATAACTACTATAATACTGCTCCTATATACAAGAATATAACTACTATAATACTGTCCCCTATATGCAAGAATATAACTACTATAATACTGCCCCTATATACAAGAATATAACTACTATAATACTGCTCCTATACACAAGAATATATCTACTATAATACTGCTCCTATACACAAGAATATATCTACTACAATACTGCCTTCTATATACAAGAATATAACTACTACAATACTGCCTTCTATATACAAGAATATATCTACTATAATACTGCTCCTATACACAAGAATATATCTACTACAATACTGCCTTCTATATACAAGAATATAACTACTATAATACTGCTCCTATATACAAGAACATAACTACTATAATATTGCCTCCTATATACAAGAATATAACTACTATAATACTGCCTCCTATATACAAGAATATAACTACTATAATACTGCCTCCTATATACAAGAATATAACTACTATAATACTGCTCCTATATACAAGAATATAACTACTATAATACTGCTCCTATATACAAGAATAGAACTACTATAATACTGCTCCTATATACAAGAATATAACTACTATAATACTACTCCAATATACAAGAATATAACTACTATAATACTGCTCCTATATACAAGAATATAACTACTATAATACTGCTCCTATATACAAGAATATAACTACTATAATACTGCTCCTATATACAAGAATATAACTACTATAATACTGATCCTATATACAAGAATAGAACTACTATAAAACTGCTCCTACTGTACGAAAATATATCTTAAATAACACTAACTTCTATCTGCCAGAAAATTTATTTGAATGAAAAAGTAAATAATCATTTGGCATTCCCTACATTTCTACATGGAATTACTAATAATATGTGGGGGAGGGGGCCGAGATTTATCAAAACGTGTCCAGAGGAAAAGTTGCCCAGTTGCCCATAGCAACCAATCAGATCCCTGCTTTCATTTTTAACAAGGCCTCTGCAAAATGAAAGAAGCGATCTGATCGGTTGCTAAGGGCAGAGCTGGGCAACTTTTCCTCTGCAAAGGTTTTGATAAATCTCCCCCAATTGGTCCAGATCAACTATATCTGTCTGAGACTAAAATTGTCTTATTTACCCCTAGCAATCATTCACTGCCTCGGTTTCATATCTTACATTTCCCTGGTTTTTGGATAGCTGACCCTGTAACCCCCCCCCCCCGTACACATCACTTATCCCCAATAAACTATTTTCTGTAGATTAGAACATTAGGTACAACGTTTGGACTTTTCCTTCCTTCAAATGTCTTTCAGTTTATTCATATTTTTGGGTGTCCTTGGGTGCGGAACCTTCTTCAGTTCAAACCACAATCGATCAAGACCCCAGTCAAGATAGGAAAAAGGACAGATGCAGGTGGGTTTGGGGTGCTCATTGCACCCCTGCAGCAAAATTGCGGGGGTCCGATGAGTTAAAATGGAGGCTGGAGTTCCTTTACTTTCCTCTGTGCAGCAGGATCTTCCATCTCCCATCAATTGTTCTCTTTAAGTAAACTTGATGCCCACTTCTTGGGAATTAAATATTCCTAAGAAGTGGGCATCAAGTAGGACAGTGCAAATGTCTGTGTTTTATTAGTTTATTAACATTGGAGTTTTGCATTGTAGTAGTGGTATTGTACTGTATTGTAGAATTGCAACAGAAACAGTAGTTTTGTAGTTTTGCGATATAGAAGGCAGCACTATAACATACATGGTATTGCAGCAGCCTGCGGTAATAGAGCGCTGATAATACTGATCAATACTGTTTTATGGGATAGCATTGTTCAATGTATGCAATCCAAAGATTGCAAGTTATAGTCCCCCAGCAAAGCTAGTAGTTGGTTGTAGGGATAAGCTAATCGAATCTAACAAATCAGACATGGGGAAAGGAACCCTAGGAAGGCGGGAAGACGGGTAGGCGGGATGACCCTGAATCACATGCAGCCTATCAGCAGCCAGTCACCCCTGTGAAGTCACAGCCCTATATAATCGTCAGCCACCTTGCGTTCAATCACATCAGCGTTCTATTGCAGAGAGAGAGAGGGACAGAGAGCAGTGTGTGTTGCACACTAGGCTTGGGCATTTTTACAGCAGCGATTCACCTGGAGACCAAATCCAGCCTAGAAGCACTGATAGGGAAGGGAGAGAGATTGAGAGAGAGAGAGTGCAATTTTGGGTGTAGTACACAGCGACTGTGTGCTGCAGCACTGGTGTGTACAACAACTAAAAAGCAAATCTTAGCCAGCCAGTTAGGGTGAGCAGAGCACTAAAAGCCATAATCGCCTACAATTAGTGCCTAATACAGATTACATGGCGGAGCGTATTGTCCTCTATTAAGTGTAACCTGTGTGTACATAGGTGGTGTACGATTTTGTTCCTGTTAAAGTCTTAAGGGCCTAGTTAATGTGAAAGGCCAGCTAAAAAGTACTCACCTGCTGGTGTTCTAGACAAATACTGTTTTAAGTGTAGTGGAGCATATTGTACTCCCCTCATAACTGCATACCACATATGTACATCTAAGTGGTTTAACATTTTGTTCCTGTTAAAGTCTTAAGGCCCTAGATACTGTGAAAGGCCAGCCAGAAGTACACACCAGCTGGTGTTGTAGACAAATACTGTTTTAAGTGTAGTGGAGCATATTGTACTTCGCCTCATATGGTCTCCTCTTGCTGCTACCACCTCCAGGCCTGGTCATTCTGCCACATTTTGGTCTCCTCAAACTGGTGCCACCTCCAGGCTGTGTCATTGTGCCACCATGTGGTCTCCTCATGCTGATGGCACATTACATCATTTTTTTTATGTTAATCTATTTCAAATATTCAATTTACATTTTTTAATATATAATATTTTCAATTGTGAAGCCCTATGGTTTTGTCAGGTTGCGGCCACCTCCAGGCTTGGTTATTTTGCCACTATATGGTTTCCTCATGCTTTCGCCTACTTCAGGCTGTGTCATTCATCAAGAAATCGGAGCATGGCTTACGCCACGAAAACTGGAAATGGGAACCATGGTGACCGACAATGGGAAGAACATTTTGTCTGCGCTGTGTCAAGGAAGCCTGAGCAATGTGCCCTGCATGGCACACGTGTTCAATCGGGTTATCAAGTGGTTCCTCCACACTCTCCTTGAGCTGCAGCATCAGAACGGTATCCCCCAACATAGTCTGATTTGCAACATTTCCACACATTGGAATTCCACCATCCATATGTTGGGGCCAACTATACAAACAGAGAAAAGCCATCACCAATTTCTTGATGATCCAAGCGGATAGGAGGACTCCCCTGTGTAACTTCAATGTCAACCAGTGGCAGCTCATACGTGACACCTGCCGTTTGCTCAGGCCCTTTGAGGAGGCCACATTATTAGTCAGTTGCCAGGATTATGGGATGTATGACATCATTCCACTGCTTCATTTCCTACAACACATGTTGGAAACGATGGCTGGTCAGGGCACTGGGCATCTCGAGGCCACATGAGCCTTGTGGGGGCTGAACTGGAGGAGGAAGGGGAGGGGGACAGTGAAGCTCAGGCAAGGTTTTGCTAAATGGGTGGTTTTTATAGTCATCTGTGGAGCTACAGGAGGATGAGGAAGACGAGACAGTGGACCCAGACACACCGTGGCCATGTGGTCTCCTCATGCTGCTGGCACATTAAATGAAACTTTATCTTAACCTATTGTAACACTCACGTTTAGAAGACAGGAACAGCAAAGCGGAATGGTCTTGCTACGGCTGGAGGGACCCAGGTTGACTAGACAGGTGGCTGAGGAGATTCAAGGCACAGGAGGGATACAGCAACTCATAGTCAGGATAGCAGAAGGTCAGAGCCGGCAGCCCAGGTGCGTAGTCAGGAACATAGCTGGAGGTTAATAGGCAGGCGGGGTCAGGTCAGGTCCCAGAACAAGGGGTCAGAAACACGGCAAGGCAAGACTCAGTAACGCTTTCCCAATGGCACAAGGCAACAAAGACCCGGCAGGAATGTGTGGGAGTTGCAGGAATTTATAAGTGAGGCACAGGTGTTAGACTTTATTATGGGCATACTGGCCCTTTAAATTTTACAGCTCTGGCACGCGCGCCCTACGAGATGGGGACACGTCTGCCGTAGCTGAGAGGCAGGGGAGGAGACAGCAGAGAACGGAGGGGAGTGACGGGCTGGAATTTGCATGTGGGCACATCCCGCAATGCGAATCCCAGCCCCGACGGCTGGAGGAGAGAGCGGGGCAATGTGCTCACAGCCAGTGCGTGTGGCCGGAGCGCAAACCATAACATCTATTTTAAATATTCAATTCAAATTTTACTAAATATCTTTCATCTTTTCAATTGTGAGGCCTCATGGTCTCGTCGTGCTGCTGCCACCTCTTGCTCTGTCATTGTGCCGCCATGTGACTCCTTGTTAGATTGGGTTTTGTGATCAAACAGTATTAGTTCAAAGTAAACACTGTAGGCTCCTGGGAAATTAAACTTGGGAATCTAGTGAAAATCTTAAATTTAAAAAATATCTTCAATCTTTTCCATTGTGAGGTCCTACAGTCGTCTTCATATATTACCTGTGGAATTACCACAAGAATCCAATGAAACAGGTTGCAGCGATAACAATGAACCATAACTGATTAAATGAAACATTTGCAGTTCCACACAGATTAAGACAGTCGGGGGGGGGGGGCTGGAACAGGTGGTAGCTCGCCTCGCAGCAGACCGTCAGTTCGATGCTCACCAGAATGGGTCCTCAGAAAAAGGATTTAAAAAAATTTAAATCAATTTAGATTCAATTGAATAATAATTACATTAAAAAAATCTCTTTAATCTCTTCAATTGTGAGGCCATATGGTTTCCCATTCCTGCTGCCACATCCAGATGCTCTGTGGCAGTGATTCTAATAGCGATGCCTGTAATCTGCATGTCATACTGAATAACAGTATTATTTAACTAACACAGCACACTCCATATGCGTGTTAGGACAAGGAAAAGTGTTCTATACTGCTATTGAGGCTGTATGTAGGCCAGAAATAGCCATTTTTAATAGCGATTCACCGCAAATAAATTTAGACCAAACCAAATTTTTTCAAAAATTCATTGAATTGGCTGAATCGAATTTTTCAAAAATTAGCTCATCTCTAGTTGGCTGCATGGTGCCGGGGAAGTCCCACCTCTATAGCATATTGTTAGGGAACTCCCGCCTCTATCACCATGCTTTCACCTGCTTTTGAATCTGCCTTTAAATGTGGATTTTGAGACAGGATTTCCCACCTTTTAATTTACCATGTGCATATTACAATTCCCCTTGTATAGCATTGTTACACTTCTATATACACCTGTGTTTCCCAACAAGTGTACCTCCAGCTGTTGCAAAATTACAATTGACACCTTTGGCTGTCCGGGCATGTTGTGAGTTGTAATTTTGCAATAGCTGGAGGCACACTGGTTGGGAAACACTGCTGTAGAACTTTCATGGTTGCAGCACATTTCCCTCCTCCACTAGATGCATATTCTGCACTTTAGTTGTTGCAGCACATTCTCCACTTTAGTTGTTGCAGCACATTCTCCACTTTAGTTGTTGCAGCACATTCTCCATTTTATTTCTTGCAGCACATTCTGCACTCAATAAACTGGGGAATGTGCTGCAACAACTAATGTGGAGAATGTGTTGCAACAACTTAAGTGGGGAATGTGCTGCAACTACAGAGGAGAATGTGCTGCAACAACTACAGGGGAGAATGTGCTGCAACAACTTAAGTGGGGAATGTGCTGAAACTACAGAGGAGAATGTGCTGCAACAACTTAAGTGGGGAATGTGCTGCAACTACAGAGGAGAATGTGCTGCAACAACTACAGAGGAGAATGTGCTGCAACAAATAAAGTGCAGAATGTGCTGCAACAAATAAAGTGCAGAATGTGCTGCAACAAATAAAGTGCAGAATGTAATGTAACAACTAAAGTGGGGAATGTGCTGCAACAACTAAAGCGGGGAATGTGCTGCAACAACTAAAGTAGAGAATGTGCTGCAACAAATTAAGGCTACGTTTCCATTTGTTTTTACTGGCAGTTTTTGGATGTCTGCCACTGCAGTTTTTGAGCCAAAGCCTGAAATGTATTCAAAAGGAATAGAACATATAAAGGAAGGACTTACACTCCTCCTCCCTTATGGGTTCACTTCTGACTTTGGCTCAAAAACTGCAGTGGCAGACATCCAAAAACTGCAAGAAAAAAACCAAGTGGAAACTTAGCCTTAATTTGTTGCAGCACATTCTCCACTTTAGTTGTTGCCGCACATTCCCCGCTTTAGTTGTTGCAGCACATTCTGCACTTTATTAGTTGCAGCACATTCTCCCCTGTAGTTGTTGCAGCACATTCTCCTCTGTAGTTGCAGCACATTCTGCACTTTATTTGTTGCAGCACATTCTCCACTTTAGTTGTTGCAGCACATTCTCTACTTTAGTTGTTGCAGCACATTCTGCACTTTATTTGTTGCAGCACATTCCCCACTTTAGTTGTTGCGGCACATTCTACATTTTATTTTTTGCAGCACATTCTCCTCTTTAGTTGTTGCAGCACATTCTCCTCTTTAGTTGTTGCAGCACATTCTACACTTTAGTTGTTGCAGCACATTCTCCTCTTTATTTATTGCCGCACATTCTCCCCTTTAGTTGTTGCAGCACATTCTCCTCTTTATTTAATCTCCTCTTTAGTTGCTGCAGCACATTCTCCCTGCTTCTTTTGCAGTATACAGTATAGCTCTGCACATATTGCGGTTTCTAGGAGGTTTGCTGTTGATGTGTTTGTTTTATTTTTGGTCTGCTATGCTCGGAGTTGTAGTTTTGCAACAGCTGGAGGCACCCTGGTTAGGAAACACCGCTCTACAGGTTTCTCCTCTTCTCGCAGTCTACCAGGAATACATCACTTAAATCCCTTTAGCCCATTTATAACCGTTCACCGTCAGTTTTCGGCTCATTAGAAGGTTTCCTACATCTGGCCGCTTTACATTGTTGCGGATCCTGAGCGCCTGCGGAGAGCCTCGGATTTGCATTCCTTTTTCCCCTATAATAGAGCGCTCGGGGATTATCTATTATCTACAGGTTTTTAATCATAATGTGTTTCCAGGCCAGGGCCTTGTTTAGGCAGATCTGGTGGGCGCAGGCTGGCAGCTCATGGGCATCACATGCTATTGCCGTCAATGTCTTTGCAGGCGCCATCGGTTCCTATATGTATTTAGTCTCTGTCCTAGACTTGTGGAGCTGCTTATTGATTGATGCTCTGACTCGTCTTTTCTTTGTTTTCTCCTATTAACATATATTTAGATATTTTCCATTTTTCATCTGTGAAGGCCAACGGAGCTGCTGACATTTTGCCTGTAACGAGACTGCCACCTAGAGGCCAGAATCAGCGCACACCGCATAGAACGAGGACGGGTGACGGCACAGACAGAATTAAACTTGATCTAGAACTACACTGCTCAAAAAATATAAGGGAACACTGAATGAATGAACTAATCGTATGAAATACTTTCCTCTTTACATAGTTGAATAAGACAAAAATTATCAATGGAAATCAAATGTATTAACCCATGGAGGTCTGGATATGGAGTCACACTCACAATCACAGTGGAAAACCGCACTACAGGCCGATCCAACTTTATGTAATGTCCTTAATACAAGTCCCAATGAGGCTCAGTAGTGTGTGTGGCCTCCACGTGCCCGTATGACCTCCCTACAATGCCTGGGCATGATCCTGATGAGGTGGAGGATGGTCTCCTGAGGGATGTCCTCCCAGACCTGGACTAAAGCATCTGCCAACTCCTGGCCAGTCTGTGGTGGATGGAGGGAGACGTCCCAGATGTGCTCAATTGAATTCAGGGGGAACGGGCGGCCAGTCCATAGCATCAATGCCTTCCTCTTGTAGGAACTGCTGACACACTCCAGCCACCAGGGCCCCAGGGCAAACCGCACCAGGATATGGTCTCACAAGGGGTCTGAGGATCTCATCTTGGTATCTATGGCAGTCAGGCTACCTCTGGCAAGCACATGGAGGGCTGTGTAGCCCCCCCCCCCCCAAAGAAATGCCACCCCACACCATTACTGACCCACCGCCAAACCAGTCCTGCTGGATGATGTTGCAGGCAGCAGAACGTTCTCCACGGCGTCTCCAGACTCGGTCACGTCTGTCACATGTGTTTAGTGTGAACTTGCTTTCATTTGTGAAGAGCACAGGGCGCCAGTGGGGAATTTTACAATCTTGGTGTTGTCTGGCAAATGCCAAACATCCTGCACGGTGTTGGGCTGTAAGCACAACCCCCACCTGTGGACGTCGGGCCCTCATACCACCCTCATGGAGTCTGTTTCTGACCGTTTGAGTGGACACATGCCCATTTGTGACCTGCTGGAGGTCATTTTGCAGGGCTCTGGCAGTGCTCCTGTCACGATTCGGCTTACGGGTTGTGGATCCGCTGTGTCAGCGAGGGATTGGCGTGGACCGTGCTAGTGGACCGGTTCTAAGAGGCTACTGGTTTTCACCAGAGCCCGCCGCAAAGCGGGATGGTCTTGCTGCGGCAGTAGCAACCAGGTCGTATCCACTAGCAACGGCTCTACCTCGCTGACTGCTGAGAAGGCGTGGGACAGAAGGACTAGGCAGAGGCAAGGTCAGACGTAGCAGAAGGTCGGGGGCAGGCGGCAAGGTTCGTAGTCAGGATGGATAGCAGAAGTTCAGGTACACAGGCTTTGGACACACTAAACGCTTTCACTGGCACAAGGCAACAAGATCCGGCAAGGGAGTGCAAGGGAGGAGATCAGATATAGCCAGGGAGCAGGTGGAAGCCAATTAAGCTAATTGGGCCAGGCACCAATCATTGGTGCACTGGCCCTTTAAGTCTCAGAGAGCTGGCGCGCGCGCGCCCTAGAGAGCGGAGCCGCGCGCGCCAGCACAAGACAGCAGGGGACCGGGACGGGTAAGTGACCTGGGATGCGATTCGCGAGCGGGCGCGTCCCGCTGTGCGAATTGCATCCCCGACGGCCATGACAGTGCAGCGCTCCCGGTCAGCGGGACTGACCGGGGCGCTGCAGGGAAAGAGACGCCGTGAGCGCTCCGGGGAGGAGCGGGGACCCGGAGCGCTAGGCGTAACAGTACCCCCCCCCCCCTTAGGTCTCCCCTTTTTTTTGTCCGGTAACTGCCTCCCCTGGGATGAGGACACCGGGAAAGAATGGAGGGTTTCCTCAACGGCAGGCAGTACAGCAGGAGTTGGAATGGGGAGGGAGGGCAGAGGGTGAAGCTTGGCACGGGGCAGGGTGACACAAGGACGGGGGCCATGAGGAGGCACTGAGGTTTGCCTGACGGGACTGGGAGGGGGGGAGAGGCACTTCCTATGGCAGGCAGAGTCCCAGTTCTTGATCTCCCCGGTGGTCCAATCAAGGGTGGGGGAATGAAGCCGGAGCCATGGCAGACCGAGGAGGACCTCAGAGGTACAGTTGGGTGGGACGAAGAGCTCAATCACTTCGCGATGGGGTCCGATACACATCAGGAGGGGTTCTGTGCGGTAACGCACAGTGCAATCCAGTCTGGCTCCATTGACCGCGGAAATGTAGAGCGGCTTGACGAGACGGGTCACCGGGATGCGGAATTTATTCACAAACGACTCCAAAATAAAATTCCCAGAGGCACCAGAGTCCAAGCAGGCCACGGCTGAGAGGGAGGAGTTGGCTGAAGGAGAAATCCGCACGGGCACCGTGAGACGTGGAGAAGCAGACTTAGAACCAAGAGACGCCACACCCACGTGAGCTGGGTGCGTGCGTGCGTTTCCCAGACGTGGAGGACGGATAGGGCAATCCACCAAGAAATGCTCGGTACTGGCACAGTAAAGACAGAGATTTTCTTCCCTACGGCGATTCCTCTCTTCCTGGGTCAGGCGAAGACCGATCCACTTGCATGGCCTCCTCGGCGGGAGGCCCAGGCGTAGATTGCAACGGATACAGTGGGAGAGGTGCCCAGAGATCTAAGTCTTTTTCCTGGCGGTGCTCTTGGTGTCGCTCAGAAAAACGCATGTCAATGCGGGTAGCCAAATGGATAAGTTCTTGCAGGTTGGCAGGAATCTCTCGTGGGGCCAGCACATCCTTGATGCGACTGGATAGGCCTTTTTTAAAGGTCGCGCAGAGAGCCTCGTTATTCCATGATAACTCGGAAGCAAGAGTACGAAATTGGATGGCGTACTCGCCCACTGAAGAATTACCCTGGACCAGGTTCAACAGGGCAGTCTCGGCAGAAGAAGCTCGGGCTGGCTCCTCGAAGACACTCCGGACTTCAGCGAAGAAGGACTGGACTGTGGCTGTGGCAGGATTATTGCGGTCCCAGAGCGGTGTGGCCCAAGACAAGGCCTTTCCTGAAAGAAGGCTTACTACGAACGCCACCTTAGACCGTTCTGTAGGAAACAAGTCCGACAACATCTCCATATGCAGGGAACACTGAGACAAAAATCCACGGCAGAGTTTAGAGTCCCCATCAAATTTGTCCGGCAGGGACAGGCGGAGGCTAGGAGCGGCCACTCGCTGCGGAGGAGGTGCAGGAGCTGGCGGAGGAGATGGTTGCTGCTGTAGCAGAGGCAGAAGTTGCTGTAACATGGCGGTCAACTGCGACAGCTGCTGTCCTTGTTGGGCAATCTGCTGCGATTGCTGAGCGACCACCGTGGGAAGGTCAGCGAGACTTGGCAGCGGCACCTCAGCGGGATCCATGGCCGGATCTACTGTCACGATTCGGCTTACGGGTTGTGGATCCGCTGTGTCAGCGAGGGATTGGCGTGGACCGTGCTAGTGGACCGGTTCTAAGAGGCTACTGGTTTTCACCAGAGCCCGCCGCAAAGCGGGATGGTCTTGCTGCGGCAGTAGCAACCAGGTCGTATCCACTAGCAACGGCTCTACCTCGCTGACTGCTGAGAAGGCGTGGGACAGAAGGACTAGGCAGAGGCAAGGTCAGACGCAGCAGAAGGTCGGGGGCAGGCGGCAAGGTTCGTAGTCAGGATGGATAGCAGAAGTTCAGGTACACAGGCTTTGGACACACTAAACGCTTTCACTGGCACAAGGCAACAAGATCCGGCAAGGGAGTGCAAGGGAGGAGATCAGATATAGCCAGGGAGCAGGTGGAAGCCAATTAAGCTAATTGGGCCAGGCACCAATCATTGGTGCACTGGCCCTTTAAGTCTCAGAGAGCTGGCGCGCGCGCGCCCTAGAGAGCGGAGCCGCGCGCGCCAGCACAAGACAGCAGGGGACCGGGACGGGTAAGTGACCTGGGATGCGATTCGCGAGCGGGCGCGTCCCGCTGTGCGAATCGCATCCCCGACGGCCATGACAGTGCAGCGCTCCCGGTCAGCGGGACTGACCGGGGCGCTGCAGGGAAAGAGACGCCGTGAGCGCTCCGGGGAGGAGCGGGGACCCGGAGCGCTAGGCGTAACAGCTCCTCCTGCTCCTCCTTGCACAAAGGCGGAGGTCCTGCTGCTGGGTTGTTGCCCTTCTATGGCCTCCTCCACGTCTCCTGATGTACTGGCCTGTCTCCTGGTAGCGCCTCCATGCTCTGGACACTACGCTGACAGACACAGCAAACCTTCTTGCCACAACTCGCATTGATGTGCCATCCTGGATGAGCTGCACTACCTGAGCCACTTGTGTGGGTTGTAGACTCCGTCTCATGCTACCACTAGAGTGAAAGCACCGCCTGCATTCAAAAGTGACCAAAACATCAGCCAGGAAGCATCGGAACTGAGAAGTGGTCTATGGTCACCACCTGCAGAACCACTCCTTTATTGGGGGTGTCTTGCTAATTACCTATAATTTCCACCTGTTGTCTGTTCCATTTGCACAACACCATGTGAATATAGTGTATATTGGAGAGAACCGGGTAATCTCACCACCTCCTCCCGCTGACCCAGGGCCCATTATTTATACATGCAGGATGGCGGATCTTCTCATTCGCTTCTGCAGAACAGCAACAGTTTATATTGGGGTCAGGATGTGATGTAGAGAGAGATGAAAACAATATACAGACACGGCTGTGTATATAGAATTATCTACTGTGTATGAGAGGGAAGGAAGCCAAGAGGATACCAGTCCTGCAAAATCAATATCTATCTATCTATCTCTATCTATCTATCTATCTATCTCATATCTATCTATCTATCTCATATCTATCTCATATCTATCTATCTCATATCTATCTCATATCTATCTATCTATCTATCTCATATCTATCTCATATCTATCTATCTATCTCATATCTATCTATCTCATATCTATCTATCATCTCATATCTATCTATCTCATATATATCTATCTATCTATCTCATATCTATCTATCTATCTATCTCATATCTATCTATCTAAAGAATAAGTTGGCCAGCACTATTGATTCCAAACATGTTTTACCTATATCTTTGTGCTGGCAGTGTGCTGCTGTATTCTCCTGTTGCTATCTATCTATCTCATATCTATCTATCAATCTATCTAGCAAATTGATAAAGACAGCACCTCAGTCGTCCAGAATAGAAAAAGAAAATGGGGTGCCCGCACATGGAATCCGAACTTAGGGGCATGCTGGTCGATCACATCCCCCCACCAACGAGGGGCGGTGATGGCATTACCATGCTCAAAACCAGAGAACTCAGATGGATACACAACCTTGATTGTTTGAAACCAAAAGGACTCAATGTTGAGTTCAAAGTCCTCCCTAAAATGCTAAAACGTTGATTACCCTAGCCCCTTTATACTCAGTTGCTCCAACAAGCTATAGGTGATAGTGATATGTATCACAAAATTTGTATATACTGTATAATTTTTAATAATGGTGCTCTCTTTTGTTTTTAGACCACTCATACACCGGTTACTTCCCATGATGCCAACTATTGCTTTGGATTCCACTCCATGTTTACCATTGGATTCCATATACTACAATGTAGTCACTTCATTCCCCTTTCCTCCTCTGATTTTGCGGTAATTTACATCCATGTCTGATTACATGATCCCCTTTCTAACACTGATCTTATACATCTACTATCTACTTCCTTCTTATTGGCATTATCTCCCTCCGCACATTTGTTTTCCCTGTACTATCAACCTTACTGTTTTGTACTGGACCAATTGTGCTGTACCGACCACACTCTTCATTCCCAGAGCTCCGGCACGGCTGTTTCCTTGAATGGAGAGCTTATATAGACACATGTCGGCAAAAGTGTGTGGGTCAAGGGGTTCAGAGTCGGTCAGAGGCTACAGTTGGATTATCCTCGACAACAGCCACCCGACCTGGTGCTGAGTATGTACATGTCCATGAGCATCTCTTAATAGGCACCCCCCTTATTCATCCCAAATACACACTAGACAGGGTTGTCTATGTCCCTGATATGTATGTTGCTTGCTTTGTATGTGGGAGCTTATAATGTGATCCTATATAACATGGCACTCACATTCTCTTTCTTTCAGTTTGAGGACCCAGAGCGGATTTATGTTGGCATCGGTACACACACAGTGGTCTGGAGCGTAGGATCGGTCCACACACACCGACAGCTCCACTACATTACGATGGTTCACGGGATATGTAGTCGGTTCAAACACACCGACAGTGCACAAAATGCCTATCAAGCTTTGGACACCCACATGTGCACACAGATATTGGATGCCCATTACAATTTTGCTTCCTTTTTCTTTGTGGACACTTGTTGCTAAGGACAACGTCAGAAGGAACAGGTTTCCCACTGTCCTATCTTCCATTGGGGAATCTTAACTATCTTCTCTATATCAGCACCCACTAGTGGTGAAGTGCTTGACTAACTACTTACCCCAGACAAGTTCAGCATGGAAACGCTCATCGCTATTGGAGCCGCTGACAAATCCCGGTTACTAGGCTACTAAGGTACGGACTCATCTGTTGCCAAGGACGCGGCCCACAGTGCGCATGAGCAGTTTCTCCCTTACACCTTGCAGGCCTATTACGCATGCACTGATGACGGTGAGAGGTTTCTATGGTAGCAATGACGCCACTATGACGCCGCTACCCTCTCCCGACCCGGAAGCGATGCTAATAGCCGCAAATCATTTGGACATCACGCTGCATCAGCGTTTCTCCACACAGGCATCATGGCAAGGACCCCGGAAGTTATTCACAGCTGCACGCATATTGCATTTACACTCTCTTATTTGTATGATTACTATGATGAGTATTTGATATCTGATCACTGTATTATACGCATATATACTATGATGTTCTATATGTTATGGGATGTTCATGATATTCACTTTTGATTATGTATGCACTTTGTTTATTTATGTAAATTGTCTTGCTAATTATGTCGCATGACCAAGTGGGAGGTCTATTTAAACCCACCTATGTCACTATCAGTTACTTGAGAAAGCCAGTGTGAGACTGGTGAAACGTTGTCTTTGCACATGATGGAATAAACAACCACCTTTTGCATATTTGTGGAGTGCTGCATCATCTTTATCTCTATCAATCTATCTATCTATCTCATATCTATCTCATATCTATCTATCTATCTATCTATATATCTATCTCATATCTATCTATCTCATATCTATCTATCTATCTCATATCTATCTATCTCATATATATCTCATATCTATCTATCTATCTCGTATCTATCTCATATCTATCTATCTCATATCTATCCATCTAACTATCTATCTAGTATCCGGAAAATGGGCAGCACTGTAACTGAGAAAGTGGTGGACGCTGGAGCAACCTGGTAAGGGACCAATCAATCTGTAATGAAATCAGCAGCACTCAGAGATGTGTGAAATGTTTTGGCTTTTATTCCCCAGACATCACGTTTCAGCCGTCTCACGCGGTCTTTGTCAGGCAGTGAGTTGTACACAGTGCACGGTATATTTATATTTGTGGTCATGGCTCCAAGAGCCTAGAGTGGGACCTGTACAAACTGTATAATACTGACCGTACTTACCGACCTGGAAACAGGAGACCATCTAGAGGACCTAAGAGGGAAAACTAGCGGATGAGGTGTGCCCAATTACCGCGACCGTGGGTATGCCTGATAGAGGGCATACCCTAGTGGGAATTATGAGAAATGAGAGAGGGCTGGGTGGGTGACGCCAACGTAACACACGCCCCCAGATGTGGGAGAGGGGTGATTATATACCCCACGCCACTCCCACAAATAAAGCCAATTAGGCTTAACACTTGTGGTCATGGCTCCAAGAGCCTAGAGTGGGACCTGTACAAACTGTATAATACTGACCGTACTTACCGACCTGGAAACAGGAGACCATCTAGAGGACCTAAGAGGGAAAACTAGCGGATGAGGTGTGTCCAATTGCCGCGACCGTGGGTATGCCTGATAGAGGGCAAAGAGTCGGAGGTAGGGTACAACTGAGTTTTATTTGAATTTACAGAGCCAACACTTTAAACACCCCCGCCATCTCGGTGGACGGGTCAGGGACGTAGCGCTCGAAACAGCCAGAATTCCAGCGCCCCAACTTCTTGATGACGTGTGCAGGGGCATTGTGTTTAGACGCTGCAGAGGCTGCTCCGATCCTAAACGAGTGACCTGAAATGCCACTAGGCTCGTGTCCCAGGACTCTGACAAGGGACCGCACGTGTTTGGTGAACTGTGAAGAGGAGAGTGCTGACCCATTGACCGGCAGAAGAGGGCTGTGCGCTGGCTGTCCAGGGAACGTGGAAAGGAGTTGTGTGAGGGCCAGGACCGGACACCATTGGTGAAAAGTGGGGAAATAGCGTATGGTGGCTCCCCATCTACAGGTTTTGGTGGAAGACAGAGTGAGTGCAAACCCTGCCCCGTGCGGTGATAGTTGGCTCAGGAGAAGACCCCGTGACCTTCGACCGCAGCGTGTGAACTCCCCCGGCCTCAAGAATCCGTAGAAGGCCAAGTAGATCGCTGCTTTGATGACAGTGCTGAGTCTGGGACCAAACGGGTGAGTGTCCAGGAGTGAGGACATGGATCGGAAAAGGTCGCCAGTGACTGGTGCACGGGAGGGTGGTTTGGGACGTGACAGGACAAGGATGCCTTTGAGTGCCGCCTTAATAGGGTTAGTGGACAGTAGAGAAAGTGCGTCGGGATGTGAGAAGGATCTATGGTGTTGTAACCCTGCTAAGTGAAGCTTGATGGTGTTGTGGGAGAGGTGAAGAGAAGAATGGCAGAAACCGACATAAGCAAGAGAGGAACGAACCGAAATTGTGGCAGGGAGACCTTGTTTCTGCATGAACGTGGAAAAAGAGGCTAGAGCTGCGTCATACGCCCGTTTGGTGCTGGGTGCAAGGGACTGTCTGATTAAAGAATTAGCCACTGTGATGAAGTCTGTTAGTCCATCTGGAGATACTGTGTTGAAGGAACTGGGACCCCGACGATGTCTGCTTCTGGGTGTACCTGAAAGAACAGCTTCATGTTACCTCGTGACAGAGCGTCAGCTGCTGTGTTTTTAGTACCCTCAATGTGCTCAACACAAAAGTGAAAATTGTGCTGAAGAGCGATCAAGACAAACTTCCTGACAAAACGCATGATGTGCGGGGACTTAGAACGCCCTTTCCTTAAGATGTCTACTGTGGCCATGTTATCGCATCTGAAGCGGACAGTGGAGTTGACCCACGAATCACCCCGTACGGCAGCGGCTGCTACTATTAGATAGATCTCAAATAAGGCCGAAGTTTCGTGAAAATTCGGGATAAGCAGTATGTCCTGAGGCCAAGGATTGGCCAGCCAGTGTGCGCCATGGAGAGCGGCGAAACCGACGGCTGAGGCGTCAGAAACCACGGAGGGGGATGTTTCCATGGCTGAGGGGACAAAGAGCGAGATTCCGTTCCAGTTATTCAGGAAGTGACCCCACATGGCCAGGTCTGACATTGCCTCGCTGTCAATTCGAATGACATGCCTCTGCCCGGAAACTGAAGGAAGTAAGTCCAGGAGTCTGGATATGAATGACCTACCTTGCGGAATGATCCTCATCGCAAAGGCCATCATGCCTAGGAGGCTTTGGAGCTCCACCCTGGATACTGTGTGGCACTTTGTAATTTTCTGGATAACCTCACGGATCCTAGCCAGTTTCTCCTGGGGAAGCCTGGCTTGCATTTCCTCTTTGTCTAAGATGATGCCTAGGAAGGTGAACTGAGTGGACGGGCCTTCGGTCTTATGGGGTGCGATTGGGACCCCAACTTCCTTGAACAGCCTCAGCAGTGACCTGAGATTAGAGGGACTGTGACCAGGGTGTTCCAGCAACAGGAAGTCGTCCAGATAGTGGATAGTGTAGTGACAGTTGGAGACATGTTGTAAGGCCCAGTGTAAGGCCGTGGCTAGTTGATCAAAAAGCCAGGGGCTACTTTTGGCTCCAATGGTGAGTTTAGTGGCAAAGTAATACTTGCCTGCCCATTTTACACCATGCCACTGCCACAGGTCTTGCTTGATGGGGAGAAGTTTGAAGGCGTCGGTAATGTCAGCTTTGGAGAGCCACGTGCCCCTGCCCAGCTGTAGTATGGCCTGTATGGCTTGATCGATAGTGGAATATTTCATACTGAACTGATCAGAAGGGATCAGTGCATTGATGCTAGGGATGTTAGAAGAGTAAGGCGCGGAGAGGTCATAGATTAACCTTCTTTTATTAGAAAACTTCCCAGTGGCTAGCCCCAACGGACTAACCCTCCAGACAGAAAAAGGGGGTACATCAAAAGGGCCGATCATAAAGCCTTTCAGAAGTTCAGTTTGTATTAATTCTGACACCACCATGGGTTCAGCGAGTGCTGACTGAAGGTTAAGGCATTCATACGTGCTTTGAGGCAACGCGACCAACCCTGTGTGAAAGCCTTCGCGAAACCCCCCAACTAACCATCTGACCCAGCAGGGATCAGGGTGGCTGGCTAGAATGCGGGCCAGGGCGTCAACCCGCACCACGCCTAGTCACGCCTGGTTGCCTTTTTGAGAACAGATGGAGCTGGGGTGGGCCCGGAAACAGAGAAAACACACATGGAGAAGCTTGCAGTTGCTGTAGGTGCATGCAGAGAGGTTGAAATTGTTACATATCTGAGTCTTGCCCAGAAACCTGACCGGCCTACCTAGCCTGTCTAGAGCAGGAGAGTTCCTCTGACTGGGGCCTATGGAGATATTTTGGCTCCTGTTGGTGCTCGTATCCGCCTGATCTTTGCTCAGGGGGCACCAATTAGTGGTGTGTGCAGTGACCCCGCACCAGCTGCAGGAGGGGGCTTTTAGACCTGCGAAATGCTCGCAGTAAAGTTCAGTGTCAACGGCTCCCCAGTTGGTCGTGTAATTGAATTGCTCGAAAGAAGCAGCTGCCTTAGCAGCAAAAGATTTGTGGTACTCGTAGAAAGTGGACCCTCCGTGTTTGTACGCCATTTGTGCGATCTTGTGGAGGTACAAATCAAGTTCCTCCCTGCGACTGGGACTAACTGAGCAAATGACGTCTCTATATAGCCCAAAGGCTATGACAAACTCGTTAATTGTTAATTTCCTGTTAAGCCTGGCATCTTTGCTTTTGAAGGTGACAGCGAGATCGCCACAGGCAACGGTTTTGGTGTCATTGATGTCCGTGGTGGCTATCAGCAGAAGAGCCAAGTTGACATTCTTGCCCTCCAGAATGTCTTTTTTAATTGCTGCCGGGATAAAGTGTGCGGGTGTAACATTCGGGGGAGGCTGAAGCATACCTGAAGGCGGAGCCTGAGAGGTAGAAGCAACAGGAACAGCGGGGCCTGGGGCTGTGTCCGTGACCCTGGCGCGTTCCATGTCCTCTAGTCTATCCTGTAGCCCGGACACTGATGTGAGCACCTGGCTCATCATGGTGTGGAGCTGCGAAAGTGAAGCACTGGACGCTTGGTCCGATGCTGCTGCCTGCCTCGCCGGGGGGGCCCGGTCTGTGCCCAGCAGGTTGAACAGCTCCCCTTTCTTGGCTGAGGCCGGAAAGGGGGTGCCCCTCCTCCTGAGTTCCTGCATCAGTTTGGGGATTGTCCAGGTACGGTAGGAGGACATGCTACCCCGGTCCGAAGCTCTTGCTGGGGTCTCGGGGACGGAGAGGGTGTCCTCAATGTCAGAGGGTTGCGACATGCTGCGTCGGAACCTGTCCGGGCCAGTAACGGGTGCCGGTAGACAAAGTTGGATGCTAGTGAGAACAGGGATGGTACCTGAACAACTCTGGCTGCTATCTTGTAACACTGACCTGCTGTATCCTGAGTTGTGGGAATAGAGGGAGCCTGAATAGGCACGATCCGGCTCACGGCTGAGGGGATACACAGAGACAGACAACAAATAAGTGAAAATGGGTGGCAGCTGAGTGCCTGACGTGATGAGTGCGTGACGTGGTGGGCTAAAAATGAGTTTCCCCCTATATATTTTTTTTTTTTTTTTTTTTTTGGGGTGCGTTAGATAACGGATGACCCAGTGTTCGTGTGTGTCGAGTTGCGTTGTGCTGAAGCAAGTCAGGAACAACGGGCTACACCAAAGCCCCCACTGACGCGAACGGCCCAGGCTGAACGGGGGTGTCGGCCGCCCGAGGCCCTGGGCCACGTCAGCGGCGGGTCCAGCGCGTGAAATGTGTTGGCCAAAATGATTGAATGTCGTGCAGAAGTGAGAACTGATGGCTATGTGAGAAGAAGTGAAATCAGTATATGCGTTTTTTTTTTTTTTATTTTTTTTTTTTTTATATATACCTCTATCAGGTGTGTATATAAGGTGTCTTGGATGTTCCAGACCCTGCCATGCTTACTGAACTGTTCACACAGAGGCATATTCACAGTGTAGGGTCCGTCCCAAGGAGGCCACCTTATCGCGGTGGGACGGTCCAAGCTATTTGACCGCCGGCGGAGACAAATTTGCGAGCTAAGTGCCTCACTATTTCATAGTTTCACATTTGCATCTATTACACCTAGTGTTGAGCGGCATAGGCCATATTCGAATTCGCGAATATTCGCGAATATATGGACGAATATTCGTCATATATTCGCGAATATTCGCATATTCGTTATATCCTCGTTTTATTTTCGCGTATGCGAAAATACGCGCATGCGAAAATTAACATATGTGGAAATTCGCATATACGAAAATTAGCATATGCTAATTTTCGCATATGCGAATTTTCGCACGCCAGTCTCACACAGTAGTATTACAGCCTTCTTTACACCACACAAGCTGGAAGCAGAGAGGGATGATCACTGTGATGTGTACTGTGAAGAAAAAAAAAAAAAAAACGAATATTCGTAATTACGAATATATAGCGCTATATTCGCGAAATTCGCGAATTCGCGAATATGCGATATTCGCGAATAATATTCGAATTGCGAATATTCGCGAGCAACACTAATTACACCATAGCTGTATAGCTCTCCATGTTTTATCTGCATATTCATGTTTCACCTATATCCTTGTGCTGGCAGTGTGCTGCTGCATTCTTCTGTTGCTGTATATCTAGCCTAGTAGCGTGCACCTGTAGGCCAGGTCCATATAATAGTTTGGTATCAACTAAAGTGCTGGCTGACTTATTCTTTGTCTGTATCTATCTATCTATCTATCTCATATCTATCTATCTCATATCTATCTATCTCATATCTATCTGTCTATCTCATATCTATCTATCTCATATCTATCTGTCTATCTCATATCTATCTATCTCATATTTATCTATCTATCTATCTATCTCATATCTATCAAAATTTTAGTTAAAAAAAATTGTGTCGTAAATAACTGGACGGACTGTAATGGATCTTCACAAGGGGATGAGCCATGGTAAACAACATAGACTTCCCTCCACCTCCTTCTTTATGGACGGTGCTGAGACGCTTTACCATTGGCGCATCCACAATGTTCCTCCTCCTATCCCAGGAAAAGGCACTGAAGCACGATGACAATTGGCTAAGGGTTGGACATGTGACCATGTTCTGTGCTCTTAACATTGAAACAGAGATTTCTGCAAAAGCAATGAATCCTATCTTAGGGCCGGCGCTGCCTGTAGGCAAAATAGGCAGCCGCCTAGAGCGCCCTCTTGATGGGGGCACCGCTCTGCTTGCTACAATAAAGTTAGCCAGCATCCGCAGCACCCGCCCATCTGAAGCACTTGAACATCAAGCAAGACCCCTCCATGCTACCCCCACCTGTACTATAATAATCAGCATTTTTCAGCCTGCTGGAGGAACGCTACACAACCTCGGAGGCAGACAGGGGGCGATCACTAAGGTCAGATCCGTCCAACATCCGGTCGTCGCGTGCCTCCATACATCGGGAGGAGCCAATGGGTGGGGTCAAGGGGCAACAAAACTAACTTTCGCCTAGGGTGGCAAAAATCCTAAGACAGGACCGCAGCCACCCAAGTGCAGCACAGTGCAGCCATTGGAACAGCCCGCACTGGGCTACCACTCTGTGCGTATGGTGCTGTTATTGTGCCACTTTGTAGTGGTATTTTATGGTGGCATTACTTAGATTTTATTTTATTTATTTTTTGTTCTGTTATCCAGAATTGCATTGTGGTATTATTAGTCACAGTATGGCGGAATTATCTGAGGCCTGTATTGTGCGGTCTAGACATCGTACGCTGTTATTGGGTCTTGCGTTGTGTTCTGCATTCTTTGGCGCTGTTACTGATGTAGGAAACTTTAGCTTGACATTTAATGTATCACAAGTCGTTGAAAATGTCATGTTAAAGTTTTTCCGCATCTGTCGCATGGCGGAATTATTAAGGCAACATATGGCGGAATTATGTGGGTATAATTTACGCTTCCGCTCGGCATTATTACTATTTGGGTATAATGATAGCAGAATTACTCTGTTTCCTTATGACAGCAACGTCCTTTATGCTTTAGACCAGTGGTCTCCATCTTGTGGCTCTCCAGCTGTTGCGAAACTACAACTCCCATCATGCCCTGACAGTCTTTGACTGTCAGGGCATGATGGGAGTTGTAGTTTTGCAACAACTAGAACTGCACACGGTGCAGTTTTCCTTTTTCTTTCATTTTATTTGTTGGTTTTTTTCAGATTCTTGCCCCGATTCAGGCGAAATCGCAACAAAAATTGCGCAAAAGTGTTTGAAAATTTGCTACTAATCCAACGGGGTATATATTTATCTTAGTTGTCAGAAATTGTTTATCTGTCCCCGCTGTGTCTGCAGCGTCTCCTCATATGATATTGTATTCTGCGAATTTGTGAAAATGAACTAAAAAGCGAAACCGGCGATGGAAGATGTCACATCATTACAATAATTACATTTTTAATTGCTTCATTTTTAATAATTGTTTTTTTCAATTAATGTATTTTTATTAGGCTCAACAATTATAAATAAATGAGTCTGGAAAATGAAAGAAACACTTACTGGCCACTTTATTAGGTACACCTGTCTGGTACCATGTCCGACCCCCTTTATACTTTCTACAAGGGCCTGGAAACAATCCTCAGAGAGTTTGGTCCTAAAAGACATGATGACATCACACAGTTCCTCCATATGGACATAATGACATCACACAGTTCCTCCATATGGACATGATGACATCACACAGTTCCTCCATATGGACATGATGACATCACACAGTTCCTCCATATAGACATGATGACATCACACAGTTCCTCCATATAGACATGATGACATCACACAGTTCCTCCATATGGACATGATGACATCACACAGTTCCTCCATATAGACATGATGACATCACACAGTTCCTCCATATAGACATGATGACATCACACAGTTCCTCCATATAGACATGATGACATCACACAGTTCCTCCATATGGACATGATGACATCACACAGTTCCTCCATATGGACATGATGACATCACACAGTTCCTCCATATGGACATGATGACATCACACAGTTCCTCCATATGGACATGATGACATCACACAGTTCCTCCATATGGACATGATGACATCACACAGTTCCTCCATATGGACATGATGACATCACACAGTTCCTCCATATGGACATGATGACATCACACAGATCCTCCATATGGACATGATGACATCACACAGTTCCTCCATATGGACATGATGACATCACACAGTTCCTCCATATGGACATGATGACATCACACAGTTCCTCCATATGGACATGATGACATCACACAGTTCATCCATATGGACATGATGACATCACACAGTTCCTCCATATGGACATGATGACATCACACAGTTCCTCCATATGGACATGATGACATCACACAGTTCCTCCATATGGACATGGTGACATCACACAGTTCCTCCATATGGACATGATGACATCACACAGTTCCTCCATATGGACATGATGACATCACACAGTTCCTCCATATAGACATGATGACATCACACAGTTCCTCCATATAGACATGATGACATCACACAGTTCCTCCATATAGACATGATGACATCACACAGTTCCTCCATATAAACATGATGACGTCACACAGTTCCTCCATATGGACATGATGACATCACACAGTTCCTCCATATGGACATGATGACATCACACAGTTCCCCCATATGGACATGATGACATCACACATTTCCTCTATATGGACATGATGACATCACACAGTTCCTCCATATGGACATGATGACATCACACAGTTCCTCCATATGGACATGATGACATCACACAGTTCCTCCATATGGACATGATGACATCACACAGTTCCTCCATATGGACATGATGACATCACACAGTTCCTCTATATGGACATGATGACATCACACAGTTCTTCATATGGACATGATGACATCACACAGTTCCTTCATATAGACATGATGACATCACACAGTTCCTTCATATAGACATGATGACATCACACAATTGCTGCAGATTTGTCGGCTGCCCATCCATGATGAGAATCTCCAGTTCCACCATATCCCAACGGTGATCTATAGGATGAGATCTGGTGCCTGTGGAGGCCATTGGAGTCCAGTTACCTCATTGTCATGTATGAGATTGTGGTGTCCCGGTGCAGAACATTCTTGTCTACCTGCCCTGTCAGGTGGATGTTACTTTATGGTGTCTGCTCTGGCCCACAGCACAAGGTAAACATGTAATGTGTTTCGTGACTTGTCTTTATTGTACTTTCATTTGTCTCATGTAATTTCATTTTGTTGTCATGTAAAGAGTTAACTTTGTCTCTGTAGGATTATGCCTGGGAAAATCCCATGTGCACCCCGCCCTTCTCCACGCATGTCTGTCCAGACAGGAAGGAGTTTAGTCAGTCAATCGGCAGTACAGAGTTCGAAAAATCGGAGGCAAGACCGCTGTGTGAGCTTTCCCTCACATCATGGGGTCCAGCCCAAAGACCCAGTTGCCAGAATCGGTGAACTAAGAGCGACTTCAGTCTTCACTAGGATCCTGCCGACCAGGTTTTCAGTCCAGTCAAATTCCAGCATTGGGGAGAACCAAAGATTCTGTTAAAATGTTTTTTATTGAATTTTTTAAAACAATACAAAAAGTATTTAACATAGAAAAAGTGTATAAAAGTGCATATTAGACATTTTCATTAAGCTACTACTGTACTTTATTAAGCTTTCTACTGTCTTTATTCAACAACTCTATGCATTGACTCACTGGCCATAAAGGGTTTAAAACGCTGGTGAATAAATTAACGTAAGGGATATACTCAGATCTTATGATCTTATGTTGCACATTTATCAAACTTTTTTTGTACCAAATATTCTAACGGGCCTCATAGCAAACCCAGGATGAAGGGGTGAAGATCCTCCAGACACTCCTGTTCACTAAAGTCCACCCTGGCGGTAAGTACCCACTTTGGATTCCATAGAGTAAAGCTGCGCAAGGCAGTGATAGGCAGCTCCCAAAGTCAAGTCTAATTCATTCGAGTGTAGTCACGTCAAGGCTAGTTAAATTGTAACTCTCATTAAAAAAATTTTTGCTATTGCACTCCTTATGGTAAATAAAAAAAAATAATAATTCTAATAAACTTAGCAGAGTGAGGGAGGAAGTTTTCCCCTGTATGGGTTCAGATGATGTCACACCTGCTGGGGAACGCCACTTCCGAGTCTGTGAATCTGACTGAGCAGAAAATAAAGAGCGATATCAAGGTAGAAAACTAAAAAAAATAATAAAAATAAAGGCAGGGGGTGGTTTATCATGATGGGGGCAGTGACCTGGGAGGATTATAACATTTTACAAGATCATGATAGGTACTCTTTAAGTCAAGTCTGTCCAATTGAAGTCTGTTCAAGTTTACATCACGTCAGTTAAAGGGGCACTCTACCTCTACACATCTTATCACCTATCCAAAGGATCGCGGGGGTCCACCACTAGGACCCCCATTGATCATTGTACAGAACCCGGCATTCATTTAGAATGCTAGTGGTGGGGGTGTTGATGTCACACCATGCCCCCTCAATGCAAGTCTATGGGAGGAGGCGTGGTGGCCACCACGCCCCCTCCATAGACTTACATTGAGGGGGCGTGGCCATGGTGGCACGCTCTCCACCGCCCGCTCCAAGCGTTCAGAACAAAATGTCCCAAACGCTGGGGCAGCGGAGTACCCCTTTAAGAATACAAGTCTCACAGTGCCCGTTAACACAACTGTTGTTTCTTGCTGCAACCTTCATCATAATTGCACTTCTACTGAACAGTATGTTCCACCTTTCTGCAATTGTTGGGTTAACACTCCTGGCGTCATGAACACTCACTATAGTTACATCACCCTACAGTCTACATACACTTCATTACCCCTGCCTACCACAAGATGATATGAGCTTTTTGACATGGGGTATTATCCTGTTGGAAGTATCATCAGAAGATGGCTCCACTGTGGTCATAAAGGATGGACATGGTCAGTGTGCCCAGAAAATGTCACCCACACCATTACTCCCCCACCAGCCTTAATCTGATACAAGGCAGGAGGGATCCATGCTTTATGTTGTTTACACCAAATTGTGACCCTGCCATCTGAATGTCACCACTGGAATGAAGAGTTTGGAGCTTGGACTCCCATATTGTTGAGTGGATTAGGCAGTGGCTGAGTGACAGACAACAGAGGGTTGTAGTCAATGGAGAATATTCAGAGCGAGGTCTTGTCACCAGTGGGGACCTCAGGGATCTGTAGTGGGACCAATATTGTTTAATATCTTCATTAGTGATATCGCAGAAGGTCTCGATGGTTTTGGTCTTTTTGCTGATGACACAAAGATATGTAACAGGATTTTTGTTCCTAGAGGAATGCGCCAAATGGAAAAGGATTTGGGTAAACAAGAGGAATGGTCAGAACTCTGGACACTGACATATAAGTACAAGATAACGCACCTGAGGCATAATAACCCAAGGACAGAATATAGAATATGTGACACAGTCCTAACTTCAGTATCTGAGGAAAGAGATTTAGGGGTCATTATTCCAGAAGACTTAAAAGATAGGCAGACAATGTCATAGAGCAGGAGGAAATGCTAGCAGAATGTTTGGGTGTATAGGGAGAGGTATTAGCAGTAGAGAGGGAAGTGCTCATGGGGTTTAGGGAGAGGTATTAGCAGTAGAGAGGGAAGTGCTCATGGGTGTATAATGAGAGGCATTAGCAGTAGAGGGAAGTGCTCGTGGGTGTATAGGGAGAAGTATTAGCAATAATGGAAAGCTCTTATGGGTGTATAGTGAGAGGTATTAGCAATAGAGGGAAATGCTCATGGTTGTATAGGGAGAGGTGTTAACAGTAGAGGGAAGTGGTCATGGGTGTTTAGGGAGAGGTATTAGCTGTAGAGAGGGAAGTGCTCTTGGGTGTATAGCGAGAGGTATTAGCAATAAAAAGAAATGCTCATGGTTGTATGGGAAGAGGTATTAGCAGTAGAGGGAGGTGCTCATGGTTGTATGGGAAGAGGTATTAGCAGTTGAGGGAAGTGCTCATAGGTGTATAGGGAGAGGTATTAGCAGCAGTGAAAAGTGTTCATGGGTGTATAAAGAGAGGTATTAGCAGTAGAGCGGGAAGTGTTCATGGGGATATAGGGAGAGGTGATAGACTCCCATTGAGGGGGCGTGGCCGTGACATCACAACCCCTGCAGCCCGCACCCAGCATTCACAACAAAATGTCCCAAATGCTGGGGCAGTGGAGTACCCCTTTAAACATTCTGGAGGGTCCACAAGAAAAAAAATGATTCCTGAGAGATCGATGTCTTGCAAAGTAGAAGGTAAATTCTTAGAGACATCCAAACATCTACAGGCATCATACAAGTCTTCCTTGTGAAGTCATGGAGACACGACGATAGAAGATCTCGTCCCCCGTTAGCGGTGTCACATGTTTTCTTCAATATGATGTTGTAATTATTAATAATTATTTATTTTGTTGGATTTTATGAGTTTTCTTGGACATGTTACTCATTTAGAATAAGATTAAGGTGCATTATTGTTGACTAAATTTAAAGTAGAAGAAATAGTCATTCATTTTACAAACCAGAAGAAGAAATCTTCCCCACATCTCTGATAGAGTCAATTACGTAAAGCACAGTGGTGTCCTTCACCGCTATCAGATCTCCTGCCTCCTTCTTCTCTGAGTCGGCCGCGAACACATTAGGGAACCTGTTATGAGAGAATTCGGGACACTTTGTTTGAAGGAAATGTTTCTCTTGTAGGCGTACTATATCCACGTCTGAGGATTTGGCATCTTTCCAAGCTGATGAACTCTTGAGGGGGCGATTAAGGTCTTTGGTGTTAAGGGAGACAATTTTAAGTATACAAAAAAAGAAGGTCGCAGCAGCACACTTGGTCAAAAACCGGGTGGTGGATGGGGGGACACGTTTTGATCAAAAAGTGCGCTAAGAGCCTCAATTTTTTGACCAAGTGTGCTACTGCTACCTTTTTTCTTTGCATACTCTGTATTTGCCACAGCAGTGTGCACCCGTGTATTAGGTAGTTGTGCTGGATATTTTTCTTTTAGTTTTTTTGTGCAACTTAGGGGGAATGGCACCCTCTGTAGCCGTGCACCCCTCCCCTTTTCATAGGAGACATTTTCATTTAAATTGATAGTGGGTCCAGCATGTTACCCAGTCAGAGGCTATATGCCCAGCAGAGGTGAGTGTTATGAGTGTTAGGCTCAGAATGTGTGTTAGGGTCCACTCCGAAATGAGGCCGTCTCCGTGTGGTGGATGGGGAGACATGTTTTGATCAAAAAGTGCGCTAAGAGCATCCATTTTTTGACCAAGTATGCTGCTGCAACCTTCTTTGTATACTCTGTGTTTGCCACAGCAGCGTGCACCCGTGTATTAGGTAGTTGTGCTAGCTATTTTTCTTTTTTTGTTAGACAATTTTAAGTGACTTGGTTTAAGTAAAAAACATACTTAAACAGCCGGAAACCCTATGTCACGTTGGGCAGGGATAGAGTGCAGCCCTAAACATGCCCACACTCTCTGTCCCTGCCTACTTGCATACCCATCCTAAATAACAGGTCCACAACCATGACGGTCCCTTCCTAAAATAAGTAAGGGACAGTCAAAAGTCAAAACAATAAAATACAATATGGTAGATGTTGGGGAACAGCTAGAGGCACACAAAACTAACATGGAAAAAACTGAACAAACAGTCAGCAACAGGATTTGTCGGGGTACAAATACGTAAATACGGAAGAAGGGTCATAAAGTCAATCCAAGATCAATAACAGAAATACAGGTTAAACAACATTAGTTACTCGAAGACAAGCTCTTTCACTGGCAACCAGAGAAGGAATGAGCTGGGCTTATTTTTACAGCTCACAGGTGACTCATCCTCATACAGCCAGATTAACTATGGTGTAGCTGAGCAACCAGGCCAAACTAAAGCTCTGAAAGGGTTAACCCTTCAGGATTTTACAGTACCCCCCCCCCCCCCTTTTAAGAGGGGCCACTGGACCCTTAACTACCTGGGAAAACAGAGGTACTGGCTTGGATACAGATGGACCATCAATCGCCACATCTGTATCCTCATCCTCAATGTCACACCACTCATTGGTGTCCTCACAATTAACTTCCAAATCCTCGTTACCTTTTTCTGACTTCAAGTCCGCAAGAGCACTCTTAAAACACTTCTTGCCCATTCCGTCACAAAACACTGATTCAGCCAGAGGTCGCTGCAAAACTGGCTGTAAAACACTCTTAGATATTACATCAGTTTGAACAATAGATGGAAAAATGCCCCCCCAGATGAACTTTTCCAGGCGTAGTTCTCTTTGAGGCATGACCAAGTGGCCTCCATGATTACCACTTGGACGCAGATGCTTGACACAATAAAAACACAGACCATAGAGTTGTCAAAATCTCCTGCACTTCTCCAGAGTACGAATGGACCCTATCTGCATAGGTTTATCCTCAGGCATAGATTGGAGATGAGAGACAGGAGACGAGTCAAACAGGAAAGGAAAGGTAGAAGAAGATGAACACTCCCGTCTGTATTCACGCAGACGTCTATCCAAACGCACAGCTAACATCATAGCTTGGTCAAGGGTGTGAGGAGAGGGGTAAGTTACCAATATGTCCTTAAAGGTGTCAGATAATCCCAGTCTGAACTGACAAATCAAAGTGGGGATGTTCCATTGGGAGGCCATGCAACACTTTCTACAGTCTGCACAGGCAGCTCAATTCCACCCCAATTCTCAGCTCAATTCGTTCCAATTTCACACAAAATCTGCAAAAGCCAGAAAACACGGAAGCGGAAGCTGATTTGGTGGGGAATTCCGCCCGTGTGAATAGACTCTTAGGGTATTTTCAGATGGAGATTTTGGCTTTGGAAGCCTATGAGTTCTGTAGATTAGAAGATCAGGATTAGTGTTGCTCGCGAATATTCGCAATTCGAATATTATTCGCGAATATTGCATATTCGCGAATTCGCGAATTTCGCGAATATAGCGCTATATATTCGTAATTACGAATATTCGTTTTTTTTTTTTTTTTTTTTTTTTTTTCTTCACAGTACACATCACAGTGATCACCCCTCTCTGCTTCCAGCTTGTGTGGTGTAAAGAAGGCTCTAATACTACTGTGTGAGACTGGTGCGCGAAAATTCGCATATGCGAATTTTCGTATATGCGAATTTTACCTTATGCTAATTTTGTATGTGCTAATTTTCACATCTGTAAATTTTCGCATACGCGAAATTCCGTATATGCGAAAATAAAACGAAGATATAACGAATATGCGAATATTCGCGAATATATGACGAATATTCGTCCATATATTCGCGAATATTCGCGAATTCGAATATGGCCTATGCCGCTCAACACTAATCAGGATGTCAAAATGTAGGTAAAAGGATAAAGCCGGTGGTTCCATCCCATAGGTGTACTACTGCTCCATCCGTGCAGAGCTGCCAGGTGACCTTTAATTCATGCCTCTTGGTACATACTAAGCTCTGGTCACTTCTGCTTATGACTCTGCCCACATGTTGAGCATGTGCTCCTCTCCTGATTCTTAAAGGGTTAACCTGCTCTTCCACTGTCTTCCCATTCCAATTGCATACCTGCTCCCCCATGCCTGAGCAAAGCATATTTATTTGCTTCAGTGTAGCTTATGTCCCTGCTTGATCCTCCGTACGTTATTGCCTCTTCTGTGTATAACCTGGACTGGGTAGTGAACCTGTGTTGCAAGACCCTAACGCTGACTATGCATCTCTGCTGTCAGCCCAATACCAAGGCCTGTACCAGGCCTTGACACTGCCTGACTCCTCAAAACTTCACACTAGTGTCTCTTGATCTGCCAGGCGCCATGGGAGAATGTCTGCACTAAAAATTTCAGTGCAGACATTCCCCCAACAGCGGAGCATCGGCAGAACATGCCGGCGCTAGAACTGCTTGGAAATGTGCCGTCTCATAGACAGACTCTGGACTCTGCTGCTGGGGACTCTGCTGCTGCAGAATCTCTGTGCAGAATTTTAATGTGTATATCACATTGGGCAGAGATAGAGTGAAGCCCTAATCTTGCCCACACCCTCTGTCCCTGCCTACTTGCATACCCATCCTAAACAACGGGTCCACAACCACGGAATGGCCCCTTTATAACTACGTGCAGGGACAATAGCATAAGTAAAAAGAAACCTTTATGCAACAGGCGCTGTTCCAAATTTCAGGGAAATAAATGAATGTCCAGTGGAAGATATTATGAAAGTGCCGCTAGGCACTATGTTTATTTAAGACCAATGACGCATTTTGGAGGTACAGTCCTCCTTATTCAGATTGGTATTTTTATCTTTAAGGAACGTGCAGGGACAGACAGAGTCAAAATAATAAGCTGCAAAATAGTAGGAGTCAGGGAATAGCTGGAGGCACACAAACTAACAGAGATACACTAAGACAAACACACAGTCAAATCGTAATTAGTCTAGCCAAGGTCTGAAACAGGAGATAGCGAAGTAATAATGTGAATACCAGAAGTCAGAAGAACCAAGGCAAAAAATCAGAGTACCAAAATAGACAATAGAGATATAAGGAGTGCTAGCTTCAGTCAACTAGTAACTTTCACACACAAAGCACAAGTGAAAGGACCTTCCTTATATATGAGATTGTAGGTAAAAGGAGAATCCTGATTGATTGAAGAAACCAGAGTACAGATAGGCTGGGAAGAAACCCCAACCACACCCAAGCAGCACAGAGGGTTGTCCCAGTAACCAACTTAAACAACAGAGCTATGCAGAATTAACCCTAAGGGTGCAGACAGAACCAGTCATTACAGCGGAATTCTGCACTGAAATTTCATTGTGTGAACATATCCTAAGAGGTAGCACCCTGGTAGAAATCTACAGTGAAGTCCATGTCCTTAAATGGTTGTTAAAGGGTAAAAACCAGGTGGGCTACTTAGACATCATCCTCGAGAGTGGCCCAAAGCCAAACCAAAAGGTGGTACAGGAGATCCATACTTATTGCCTGTTACGAAAAAAAATCTTGATTGGCTGATAATTGGAGTAGTCTGTAAATTCAGGAGAGGAGAGTTTCTGGAAAATCCCAAAATGTGACAATGTTTCTTATGTTTCTGTCCTATTGAAGCTTTAATAATTTTATCTAATGTTATCGAGTAATTCTGTCTTCTTGGTGGTCAAGAGAAAAGAAAGGGTTAATTCACAATAGTCTATCTCATATCTATGTTATCTTCTTACAGACTTTCCTCTCCTTGCAGAGAAACTGGTCTGGTGTATCTTCAAAGGTTCTTTGAGGTTAAGGAGGAAAGTTAAGATAAATCCAGACTCTCAGAAGAGATCGGGAGAGGAGTTTACTTCTCAGGGAAGGAAGTGCCGGATCCAGAGGTCACTCCTTGAAGTTGGCGGATCGGAAGCTCAGGAGCCCTCGTATTCTGACCTAAATTGTGGAAAGGTTAGAACACGCTCGAAGCAAACTCCTACAAGAAAAAAAAATCTAAAATGCTATAGTCATGGAATAGTCATATGGGATTTACCCTACGCAGCCTGACAATATGAAGACATTACCAGGCAGAATATCACGTACATGTATCATAGGGACATAAACTGTGGCGCAGCAGATCATATCCTCTCCATATATCCTGATTCCGTATAGAAGTCACTAGAAAATACTATTTTTTTATTTAAGAGCCGAGGTAAGTACTCTCAATTCACCCAAGTGCAAGTAAAAAGTGCAAGTGTTTACACAAAAAAACATGCACGAGGATGTGCTCCATGGCAAGCCGTTATCGGATAGGAGAAAGTCCCCCGAATAAACAAACCCTTCGCCTCCGGGCCAAAAGGCACCTGCAAGGCACCAAGTACAAAATCCCCTTTCGCCAAAGCTACTCAGGGACCGGAAGTGCTCCTAGCGAATGTCACGATGCCGGCTGGCAGGTAGTGGATCCTCTGTGCCAGAGAGGGATTGGCGTGGACCGTGCTAGTGGATCGGTTCTAAGTCACTACTGGTTTTCACCAGAGCCCGCCGCAAAGCGGGATGGTCTTGCTGCGGCGGTAGTGACCAGGTCGTATCCACTAGCAACGGCTCAACCTCTCTGGCTGCTGAAGATAGGCGCGGTACAAGGGAGTAGACAGAAGCAAGGTCGGACGTAGCAGAAGGTCGGGGCAGGCAGCAAGGATCGTAGTCAGGGGCAACGGCAGGAGGTCTGGAACACAGGCTAGGAACATACAAGGAAACGCTTTCACTGGCACGATGGCAACAAGATCCGGCAAGGAAGTGCAGGGGAAGTGAGGTGATATAGGGAAGTGCACAGGTGATAACACTAATTGGAACCACTGCGCCAATCAGCGGCGCAGTGGCCCTTTAAATCGCAAAGACCCGGCGCGCGCGCGCCCTAGGGAGCGGGGCCGCGCGCGCCGGGACAGGACTGACGGAGAGCGAGTCAGGTACGGGAGCCGGGGTGCGCATCGCGAGCGGGCGCTACCCGCATCGCGAATCGCATCCCGGCTGGAGGCGGTATCGCAGCGCCCCGGGTCAGTGGATCTGACCGGAGCGCTGCAGTGAGGAGAGTGTAGCGAGCGCTCCGGGGAGGAGCGGGGACCCGGAGCGCTTGGCGTAACAGTACCCCCCCCCTTGGGTCTCCCCCTCTTCTTAGAGCCTGAGAACCTGAGGAGCAGACTTTTGTCTAGGATGTTGTCCTCAGGTTCCCAGGATCTCTCTTCTGGACCACAACCCTCCCAATCCACTAAAAAAAAGGTTTTCCCTCTGACCTTTTTAGATGCCAGAATCTCTTTGACGGAGAAGATGTCCGAGGAGCCGGAAACAGGAGTGGGAGGAACAGATTTGGGAGAGAAACGGTTAATGATAAGTGGTTTAAGAAGAGAAACGTGAAAGGCATTAGGAATACGAAGAGAAGGAGGAAGAAGAAGTTTGTAAGAGACAGGATTAATCTGGCACAAAATTTTGAAAGGACCAAGATAGCGTGGTCCCAACTTATAGCTAGGGACACGGAAGCGGACATATTTAGCGGAGAGCCATACCTTGTCTCCAGGGGAAAAAATGGGAGGAGCTCTTCTTTTCTTATCCGCGAACTTCTTCATGCGTGATGAAGCCTGTAAGAGAGAATTTTGGGTCTCTCTCCATATGATGGAAAGATCACGAGAAATTTCATCCACAGCGGGCAGACCAGAGGGCAAGGGGGTAGGGAGGGGGGGAAGAGGGTGACGGCCGTACACCACGAAAAATGGGGATTTGGAGGAAGATTCAGAGACTCTGAAGTTATACGAGAATTCGGCCCATGGTAGAAGATCTGCCCAGTCATCCTGGCGGGAGGAAACAAAATGTCGTAAATAATCACCCAAGACCTGGTTAATTCTTTCTACTTGTCCATTGGATTGAGGATGATATGCAGAAGAAAAATTTAATTTAATCTTGAGTTGTTTACAGAGAGCCCTCCAGAATTTAGATACGAATTGGACGCCTCTATCCGAGACGATCTGCGTGGGCAACCCGTGAAGACGAAAAATGTGTACAAAAAATTGTTTAGCCAACTGAGGCGCTGAAGGAAGACCAGGAAGAGGGATGAAATGTGCCATTTTGGAGAATCGATCAACGACCACCCAAATAACAGTGTTGCCATGGGATGGGGGTAAGTCAGTAATAAAATCCATACCAATCAGAGACCAAGGCTGTTCGGGGACAGGCAGAGGATGAAGAAAACCAGCGGGCTTCTGGCGAGGAGTCTTATCCCGGGCACAGATAGTGCAGGCTCGCACAAAGTCCACAACATCCGTCTCCAGAGTCGGCCACCAATAGTAGCGAGAGATGAGTTGCACAGATTTCTTGATGCCCGCATGACCTGCGAGATGGGAAGAGTGGCCCCATTTGAGGATTCCGAGGCGTTGGCGTGGAGAAACAAAGGTCTTTCCTGGAGGAGTTTGCCTGATGGAGGCTGGAGAAGTGGAAATCAGGCAGTCAGGAGGAATGATGTGTTGCGGAGAGAGTTCAACTTCAGAAGCATCCGAGGAACGAGAGAGAGCATCGGCCCTAATGTTCTTATCGGCAGGCCGAAAGTGAATTTCAAAATTAAATCGGGCAAAGAACAGAGACCACCTGGCCTGGCGAGGATTCAGCCGTTGGGCAGACTGGAGGTAGGAGAGGTTCTTGTGATCGGTGTAAATAATAACTGGAAATCTTGATCCCTCCAGCAGATGCCTCCATTCCTCAAGTGCTAATTTAATGGCTAGAAGCTCTCGATCCCCGATGGAGTAGTTCCTCTCCGCCGGAGAGAAGGTCCTAGAAAAAAAACCACAAGTAACAGCATGCCCGGAAGAATTTTTTTGTAGAAGGACAGCTCCAGCTCCCACAGAGGAGGCATCAACCTCCAATAGGAAGGGTTTAGATGGGTCAGGTCTGGAGAGCACGGGAGCCGAAGAAAAGGCAGACTTGAGCCGTTTAAAGGCGTCTTCCGCTTGAGGAGGCCAAGACTTGGGATCGGCATTTTTTTTGGTTAAAGCCACGATAGGAGCCACAACGGTAGAAAAATGTGGAATAAATTGTCTGTAATAATTGGCGAACCCCAAAAAACGTTGGATAGCACGGAGTCCGGAGGGGCGTGGCCAATCTAAGACGGCAGAGAGTTTGTCTGGATCCATTTGTAGTCCCTGGCCAGAGACCAAGTATCCTAGGAAAGGAAGAGATTGGCATTCAAACAGACATTTCTCTATTTTGGCATAGAGTTGATTGTCACGAAGTCTCTGAAGAACCATACGGACATGCTGGCGGTGTTCTTCTAGATTGGCAGAAAAAATCAGGATATCGTCCAGATATACAACAACACAGGAGTATAAAAGATCACGAAAAATTTCATTAACAAAGTCTTGGAAGACGGCAGGGGCGTTGCACAGGCCAAAGGGCATGACCAGATACTCAAAGTGTCCATCTCTGGTGTTAAATGCCGTTTTCCATTCATCCCCCTCTCTGATGCGGATGAGATTATAAGCACCTCTTAAGTCCAGTTTGGTAAAGATGTGGGCACCTTGGAGGCGATCAAAGAGTTCAGAGATGAGAGGTAGGGGGTAGCGGTTCTTAACCGTGATTTTATTAAGACCGCGGTAGTCAATGCAAGGGCGTAGAGAGCCATCTTTTTTGGACACAAAGAAAAATCCGGCTCCGGCAGGAGAGGAGGATTTACGGATAAAGCCCTTTTTTAAATTTTCCTGGACGTATTCAGACATGGCAAGAGTCTCTGGGGCGGACAGAGGATAAATTCTGCCCCGGGGTGGAGTAGTGCCCGGGAGGAGGTCGATAGGACAATCATAAGGCCTGTGAGGAGGTAGAGTCTCAGCTTGTTTTTTGCAAAAAACATCCGCAAAGTCCATATAGGCCTTAGGGAGACCGGTTACGGGAGGAACCACAGAGTCACGGCAAGGGTTACTGGGAACCGGTTTTAGGCAGTCCTTGGAACAAGAGGGCCCCCAACTCTTGATCTCCCCAGTGGACCAATCCAGGGTTGGGGAGTGAAGTTGAAGCCAGGGAAGTCCAAGGAGAATTTCAGAAGTGCAATTGGGAAGGACCAAAAGTTCAATCCTCTCGTGATGAGGTCCGATGTGCATTAGAAGGGGCTCCGTGCGGAAACGTATGGTACAGTCCAATCTTTCATTGTTTACACAATTGATGTAGAGGGGTCTGGCGAGACTGGTCACCGGGATGTTGAACCTGTTGACGAGAGAGGCCAAAATAACATTTCCTGCAGATCCGGAGTCCAAGAAGGCCACAGCAGAGAAGGAGAAGGCAGAGGCAGACATCCGCACAGGCACAGTAAGACGTGGAGAAGCAGAGTAGACATCAAGGACTGTCTCACCTTTGTGCGGAGTCAGCGTACGTCTTTCCAGGCGGGGAGGACGGATAGGACAATCCTTCAGGAAGTGTTCGGTACTAGCACAGTACAGGCAGAGATTCTCCATGCGGCGTCGTGTCCTCTCTTGAGGTGTCAGGCGAGACCGGTCGACCTGCATAGCCTCCACGGCGGGAGGCACAGGAACAGATTGCAGGGGACCAGAGGAGAGAGGAGCCGGGGAGAAGAAACGCCTCGTTCGAACAGAGTCCATATCCTGGCGGAGCTCCTGACGCCTTTCGGAAAAACGCATGTCAATGCGAGTGGCTAGGTGAATGAGTTCATGTAGATTAGCAGGGATTTCTCGTGCGGCCAGAACATCTTTAATGTTGCTGGATAGGCCTTTTTTAAAGGTCGCGCAGAGGGCCTCATTATTCCAGGATAATTCTGAAGCAAGAGTACGGAATTGTACGGCATACTCGCCAACGGAAGAATTACCCTGGACCAGGTTCAACAGGGCAGTCTCAGCAGAAGAGGCTCGGGCAGGTTCCTCAAAGACACTTCGAATTTCCGAGAAGAAGGAGTGTACAGAGGCAGTGACGGGGTCATTGCGGTCCCAGAGCGGTGTGGCCCAAGACAGGGCTTTTCCAGACAGAAGGCTGACTACGAAAGCCACCTTAGACCTTTCAGTGGGAAACTGGTCCGACATCATCTCCAGGTGCAGGGAACATTGGGAAAGAAAGCCACGGCAAAACTTAGAGTCCCCATCAAATTTATCCGGCAAGGATAGTCGTAGACCAGAAGCTGCCACTCGCTGCGGAGGAGATGCAGGAGCTGGCGGAGGAGATGATTGCTGAAGCTGTGGTAGTAACTGCTGAAGCATAACGGTCAGTTGAGACAGCTGTTGGCCTTGTTGCGCTATCTGTTGCGACTGCTGGGCGACCACCGTGGTGAGGTCAGCGACAACTGGCAGAGGAACTTCAGCGGGATCCATGGCCGGATCTACTGTCACGATGCCGGCTGGCAGGTAGTGGATCCTCTGTGCCAGAGAGGGATTGGCGTGGACCGTGCTAGTGGATCGGTTCTAAGTCACTACTGGTTTTCACCAGAGCCCGCCGCAAAGCGGGATGGTCTTGCTGCGGCGGTAGTGACCAGGTCGTATCCACTAGCAACGGCTCAACCTCTCTGGCTGCTGAAGATAGGCGCGGTACGAGGGAGTAGACAGAAGCAAGGTCGGACGTAGCAGAAGGTCGGGGCAGGCAGCAAGGATCGTAGTCAGGGGCAACGGCAGGAGGTCTGGAACACAGGCTAGGAACATACAAGGAAACGCTTTCACTGGCACGATGGCAACAAGATCCGGCAAGGAAGTGCAGGGGAAGTGAGGTGATATAGGGAAGTGCACAGGTGATAACACTAATTGGAACCACTGCGCCAATCAGCGGCGCAGTGGCCCTTTAAATCGCAAAGACCCGGCGCGCGCGCGCCCTAGGGAGCGGGGCCGCGCGCGCCGGGACAGGACTGACGGAGAGCGAGTCAGGTACGGGAGCCGGGGTGCGCATCGCGAGCGGGCGCTACCCGCATCGCGAATCGCATCCCGGCTGGAGGCGGTATCGCAGCGCCCCGGGTCAGTGGATCTGACCGGAGCGCTGCAGTGAGGAGAGTGTAGCGAGCGCTCCGGGGAGGAGCGGGGACCCGGAGCGCTTGGCGTAACAGCGAACAACCGAGCAAAAACCAAGTTGTCACCAAGGAGCCAGTAAAACCGGCTTGGCACTCCTGCCGGCAAGGGTGCCCGGGGCATGGCAGGGAGGTGGGGAACCTGAAAATGGTACACCACTTAGATGTACGCACAGGTTACACTTAATAAAGGACAATACGCTTTAAGTGCTCTGCTCACCCTCACTCACCCTCACTCCCTTCCCTATCAGTGCTTCTAGGCTGGATTTGGGCTTGAGGTGAATCGCTGCTGTTAAAATGCTTCTCTGTGCAACGCACACTGCTCTCTGTCCCTATCTCTCTGTAATAGAATGCTGATGTGACTGGCTGAAAGATGGCTGCCGATTATATAGGGCTGTGATATCACAGGGGTGACTGGCTGCTGATAGGCTGCATGTGATTAAGGCTCATCCCGCCGACCCTTGTTCCCGCCTTTCCAGGATTCCTTGCCCCATGTCCTCACAAGTGAATCCGCCATTTTAGATGCCCGGCCCCTGGAGCCTAGACCGCACTAAATGGAGTTTAATGAAGCGATTCGCACGATCGAATTGCGGTGATATTTGCATTCGTTACGAATCAAATTTTTCCTGAAATGATTAATGAATTTGGATTCCTCAGATTCGATTCGCTCAACCCTACCGACCGACAGCATTGCCATCTATGACATCTGCATGGCCCTTCTACTGATGATTATGGCGGAGCCTGTTGCAAGCAGACATTTGACTGGCTGAATGCCGCAGTGAGACCTGAGACACACGCACATTTTGCTGCAGATTTTTTGTTGCTCATTTTCCTACCCATTGAAGTCAATGGGTAGGTAAATCAGCAGTAAAATATGCGTGTATAATTGTATCCTAAGGATCTGTTCACATGGGCAGATTTCCTATGGATTTTCTCCAGCATATTTGCTGCAGATTATGCTACTTTTGACTTCAATGGGTCAGCTGAAAATCCGCAAAAGTGTCAGATTTGTGAATTTGCCGCTGACCCATTAGAGTCAATTGTAGCAAAATCTGCTCGAAATCCGCCCATGTGAACACACCGTTAGACACCAAACCATCTAAAATTCAGCCATCGCTTATTGGGACAACTCCAGGTGTAGTGATCTGTGGATCATCCTTTGGCTGTCTGGGCATGCTGGGAGTTGTAGTTTTGTATCAGCTGGAGGCACATTGGTTGGGAAACACTGGTCTAAGGGTGTTTGTGAATCTTCATCTTTTACCCCTCTAAAGGAGGCATGGATTTTTCCAATGGGAAGTGGTTTAATCCAAAGTCCAATCCACATTTTGTTAAGCACCATGACACTGGTTGGCTACATGAGATGTGCTCAAGCATGGAAGAAAAGTGCCTTAAAGGGGTACTCCGCCCCTAGACATCTTATCCCCCCTATCCCTAGCGGCGGGACCCCAGTGATCTCGGCTGCGGCACGACAGACATCCGGTGCACAGAGCAAACTTGGCTCGGTGCTGGATGACTGGCGATACGTTGGGGAGGTTCGTGACGTCATGGCCAGGCCCCGCTTGTGAGGTCACGGTCACGCCCCATGCCGTGACATCACAAGTGGGGCGTGGTCGTGAAATCACAAGCCTCCGGCGCTGCACCTGACGCTCTAAACGAGCGCCTGGTGCAGCAGGGAGACCACAAGTGTCACATACACAATCAGATGTCTAGGGGCAGAGTACCCCTTTAAAGATTGCCTACCTTTTTTAAGTTCCCCTAGGGTCTTTTATAAGCAACCATTAGATTTCATCTACTGCATTGCATAGCATTGGTCAGTCAGATCAGCGCTCTACTAGTAGAGTCTGCTTAAGACAGGCTCTATTAGCAGATAGGCCTGTGGACAGCATTGAGGCCTTCAAAAGGCCACAGTGGCTGCTATGCTATGGCACCCAACAGCCACTGTGTCGACTAGACCGCTGACAGGTGCCGTTCCAGTCATTGATCCTTTTAAATTCCATGTTCACAGCATTTATGGAGTTAAAGGGCTTATAGAGTTTGGAAAGACTTAAGTGTCTGATTGCGGAGGGTCCGACCACTGGGACCCCCCATGATCTCCAGAATGGTGCATGTCTCTTACTACAAAGTACTCCTGCCCCCACCTTCTGAAACTAACACATTTTGGCAGTGACAGCTCTCTCATCCAGTCAGGGACACAGTTGCGGCCAGTGGTTGACTGAATGGCCCGTCACTGCCACGGCAAGAGATGGGTCTGGTTCTGGAGATTGCAGGGGTCCCATAGGTGAGATCCCCCCCTTCCCATGATCAGACACTTGTCCCCTATCCTGTACATAGGGGATACGTTTTCATAACTAGATAACCCCCTTCATGGCTTGAATCAGTGGGATATCGGCCATTAAGGGTGAGTGCCAGCTGCTGATAGCAGCCACCACTCACCGACTATGAAGCTCGCTTAGCTCCTGAGCTCGCTTTGTAGTATATTAGGAAAAATATGCAATACATGTATGGTGCTCATCCTGTGTCTGTGTCCAAAAACAACACCGCACTTCGGGCATTGCAGCTTTTGCCCCATTTAAGTGAATGTTGGAAATAAATAAATAATAAGAATAATAAATAAAACAAGCACAGTTCATGAAGTGGCTTACGATTCACTTTCAAACAGTCACGGTTCACCAGGATTTTTTTTTTTCAGTACATCTCCATTTGTGACACGGGGCAGTTCTGTAAATGCGAGCCTCCATGATGTCCTCGTAATGTCAAAGGAAAAAATAATAGACAATCAATTAAACGGAGCGGGAGGTCTGCGGCGCACTATGGTTAAAGCTATTAGTAGACATGCGAATAGTCTTGTCAGTCAACGAGAAAAGCTACGGATGACTGACTCCGGAGATTAGACGCCGCTTCCTACGATGGGGCTGCACGATAATACGATGGCACCTTAATGAATTAGGGCTTTGTATGGTCGGGAGAGAAGGAGACAGATGGCGAATCCCTGGAAGCGCTGCACTCGCACCTACCAGAGCCGCACGTCCTCTCGACGTCGCTGACTATGTCCTATTAATTATATGCAATTTAAAGAGAGAGAGGAGGCTTCCCGGGAATCAGTAGATGCTAAGCAGACAAGGCATTATGGTAATGGATAATGCAGTCTATAAGAGTTTCGTACTTTTAAAGAGAATGAACATTTTTTTACATTGGTCTATTGCAATGTTTCTCAACCAGGGTGACTCCAGCTCATGCAAAACTACAACTCCCAGCATGCCCGGACAGCCGAAGGCTGTCCGGGCGTGCTGGGAGTTGTAGTTTTGCAGCAGTTCTAGCCACCCTGGTTGGGAGACACTGGCCCATTGCACCAGAAATTTTAAGAATTTATCTAGGTTTTAGAATAAAAAAATAAATAAATAAATGGCCTCAAATGCATAAAAAAAATTAAATAAAATAAAAAAAACAGATACTCACCTCTCTAATCCCACACCGATCCCCAATCCACCTCTGATCGGCACCATTGTAGCAATAGTAGCGATATGATAGATCAGTGTAATGCAATGGCACTTTCTTGATCTGTTGTAAGCAACCTAGTGATTGCTTATAATAGGCCTCTGGAAGGGAGGGGGGGGAAATAAGTGTAGAATTGTTAAAAAAAAAAAAAATAAAAGATAAGTAAAAAAAGAGGAGTGTACATGGGTCACAGAGGGGTATACGTGAGTGACAGATGGGTGTAGAAGAGTGTACATGGATGAAAGGGGGAGTAGGGGGTGACAGAGGAGTGGACATGGGTGGCAGAGGGGTGTAGAGAAGTGTACATAGGTGATAGATGAGTGTACATGGGTGACAAAGAGGTGTAGAGGAGTGTAGAAGAGTGTACATGGGTGACAGAGGGGTGTAGAGGAGTGTAGAGGAGTGTACATGGGTAACAGAGAGGTGTTGAGGAGTGTACATGGGTGATAGATGGATGCACATGGGTGACAGAGGGGTGCAGAGGAGCATACATGGGTAACAGAGAGGTGTAGAGGAGTGTACATGGGTGACAGAGGGGTGTTGGGCTGTACATGGGTGACAGAGGAGTGTAGAGGGGTGTAAATGGGTAACAGAGGGGTGTACATGGGTGACAGAGGGGTGTAGAGGAGTGTGCATGGGTGGCAGAGGGGTGTTGAGGAGTGTTCATGGGAGATAGATGAGTGTACATGGGTGACAGAGGAGTGTAGATGAGTGGAGAAGAGTGTACATGGGTAACAGAGTAGTGTAGAGGAGTGTACATGGGTGGCAGAGGGGTGTAGAGGAGTGTACATGGGTGGCAGAGGCGTGTACATGGGTGACAGAGGGGTGTTGGGGTGTACGTGGGTGACAGAGAAGTGTAGAGGGGTGTACATGGGTGACCGAGGGGTGTGGAAAAGTGTACATGGGTGACAGGGGGAGTAGAGGGTGACAGAGCGGTGTACATGGGTGACAGATGGTTGGAGAAAAGTGTACATGGGTGACAGATGGGTGTAGAGGGGTGTACATGGGTGACAGATGGTTGTAGAAGAGTGTACATGGGTGACAGATGGGTGTACATGGGTGGCAGATGGGTGTAGAAGAGTGTACATGGGTGACAGGGGGGCGTAGGGGTGACAGGGATGGAAAGGAGTGACAAGGTGGTAACAGGGGTGGACAGGGGTGATAAAGGAACAGAGGGGTGAATAGGGGGTGGACATGGGTGACAAGGATGTGGTCTGAGGGGTGGACAATGGAGAATGGACATGGGTGACAGGGGGATGGACAGGGGTGACAGAGGGGTGGATAGGGGGGAGGCCAAGTGTACATGGATGACAGGGGGTCAGAGGGGTGGACAAGGGTCACAAGAGGGTAAAAGAGGGGTGGACTGGGGTGACAAAGGGACAGAGCGGTAAATAGGGGGGGTGGACATGAGTGACATAGGTGTAGACCGGGGGGTAGTCAGAGGGGTGGACAGGGGGGGGTGAACATGGATGACAGGGGGATGGACATGGGAGTCGGGGGGTGAACAGAGGTGACAGGGGGTCAGAGGGGTGGACAGGGGTGACAAGCGGGTAAAAGAGGGGTGGACAGGCAGAGGCGGCTCTAGACTTTGTGAGGCCTTAGGTAAAACTTGAACATGAGGCCCTCGCTGACGAGATGTCACTATGTAGTGGTGGTTGGCAGCACAGTATTGTGTAAGGGACAGTATTGTGTAGGGGACAGTATTGTGTAAGGGACAGAATTGTGTAAAATACTGAGCAGCTGCCTGGGTACAGGTATTATTGGTGCCAAGTAACAGAGCGGGTCACTAGTGGCTCCAAATTTACAGTTCTGCATTGTTTTAAACTCTTTATGTGCTCAGAATCTATAAAATCTACATAAATCTCCTTTACTAATTACAGACAACTGAGATGACACCCTGGTGGGTGGAAGTGTAACATAAGTACTCACCATTGTGTACCTGGCCTGCTGGGTGCTGCAAGGTGCATAATGGAAGCAGCAGAAACAGGACCTCAAAGGACCTCATAGTGACAGACAGGGGCGCTCCCTAAGGCTCTGCTGCCCTCCATTATAGACACCCTCCTCACCTTCTGTACCCACTTATAAACCCATCCACTCCTCCTGATCCCCCCCTAAAGACCCATCTTCTCCTCCTGTCCCCTCCTACATACCACTCCTCTCTTCCTGTACCCAATTATTTGGAGCCCTCTTCCTTTCCTCCTGGGCCCCCTTATATACACCCCTCTTCCTCTCCTTCTATACCTCTTATATAGAGCCCTCTTCCTCTCCTCCTGTACCCCTTTGTATAAACCCTCTTCTCCTCCTGTACCCTCTTTCTGTATGCAAAGCCCTCTTCCTCTTCTCCTGCCCCCCCTTATATAAAGCCCTTTTCCTGTCCTCCTGTACCCCCTTATCTAAATGTGGTGGAGGGGTGTGTGATGCAGTGCAGATGTTGTTACCCTAGGGGCAGATGGCATTAACGCCTTGTATTCGTGATGCCAGGGCAAGGTTTAGCCTATAACCACTCGAAGGTATACCACTAGATCCTGGGCTAGGCATGGGAGCAATAAAGACTCCGAAGCCAAGTTACGGACAAAGGTAGCTTTACTGAGGGTAAATAGTTGGTAAAGTCTATACAGTTCAGCCAGGGCCCAAGGAGGTGACCAGTGACGCAGAGAACTTAAGGGCTTGCTGGGACTCATAGTAGGACTGGACAATTGAATGCAGACCACGCTGACTTGACAGATGACAGGGACTGACTTGACTCATAAAGCTGTGACTTTAGCTTACTTGACTTGATGGTGGCTGCAGGACTGGACTTTGAGGTCTCCAACACTCTGGACACACACACTAGGCGACTGCACTGGACCTTAGCTTTGCAGAAGAGCAGAGCTCAAAGAGAGAGAAGCTAGCTCCACGCAGGGCTCATATGGGGGAGACTAGCAGGGAGCCCATAGGTCACTCTTGGGATCACCTGGTCACTGGTAATTCCTGGGTAAAAATCACATGACATATCACATGGTATAACTCCTAAAGCAACATTACATTTTATAACACTTTACATGGTAAAACATATTTACAATGGGGAAACAAAGGGGGCCTTAGGGACAGTGAAGGAGGCTGCCTGACAGGACAGCAGGAGCATGGGGTAACACCTCCCGTACTGGGCCAACACAAACTCCCCCACTTAATTAAAGTCGTTCCCGAGCCCAGGCCTGGAGGGCAGAGGACTGAAGAGGCCACTGAGGCCTAGTGACAGTTCCTGGGGCATTTATGCACAATGTCCTCCTCAGGTCTGGATTTGAAAACAAGATAAGGATGAGTCCATGTGACATGGTGAATGTCCATACATGCTTTTTAAACATATGGGGTTAATTTGACTTTGTAACTGCTTTCTGAAGACACTCAAGACAACAATATACATATCAATATGCATAGATTAACGGATTGGGCTGCCGGAGACCCAATCTACCCAATGCCTTGGCTGCTGGGGCCCCTCGGTTCTCAACTCTTCTCCCCAGAACTCAACATACGTTGTTACACTATACAACAGTGTTACCTTTACATTTATCAATTATGTCGCTCTACGTGCATCTAGATATCAGGTTTACCCTCTGGCCAGTAGAGTAGCCTGTAACATGTGGACAGGAGAGAAAATATTAGACACATAACTGTATTTATTTAGAACTTGTGGACTGGGATGACAAATAATGTTACAGTCCTATCTTAACTATTTGCATAAGCATGGACTACTTTTAACATATGTGAACTGACTATGTGTGGTTCATAACTTTACATTATGAGTTAATCTTTGTACCTGGCGGGAATTTGTGCTTGTGTCGACCGTTGGGACCTACGCAACACCACTTCGGGGGAATCTGGAAACCTTGCGTCTTCAGGAGCCCTTGGAGCCTCTGAAGCTGCAGCTAACTCTTCCTTGACGAATTCAAGAGCCGGTTTTGGTCTAGGGCTAGCAGGACCCAGAGTTGCTGGCATCTGCACTGGAGAGGCTGGAGAATGAGTTGGTACTCTAGAGACTAGCGTATAGGCCGGAGCCAATGGTGACAAGACTGGGACTGGTGTGGAGACTAGAGTTGGTTTAACCGGTCCCGGAGTTGGTGAGACACAGAAGATCGCAGGCTGAGTTGGAGAAAACATGGGGACATCCACGGATGGGTGGATTCCCTCGCCTGGGACATATTCTCTCACAGGTCTGACAGCTGAGGAGGTGGTGCTGGGAGCACTGGTAGATCTTCTTTCAGACACAACTTTATTCAGTTTCGGTGAACAACTTGTGGCTCATACCCAGACTTTTGTACTTCATATACATCAGAGTCCGGATAGGTATGGCTGTCACCGTGTACGGTTCTGTCTACCAGATAGAGTCTAACTTGTGGGTCCTTGGAAGCTTCCGCAACCAGACTTTATCGCCCAACTAAAGTGGTTTGGCAGAAGCATGACGATTATAGTACTCCTGTTGTCTCTTCTGGGCCTTGCCCATCTTCTTGCTGACAATTTCTTTGGCCTCTTGGATTCTTCTCACTCCAGGGAGGCTTGTGGTGAGTTGTTAAACGGGGCTTGGAGCCCAAATGTTCGGTCTTTAGGAAGCTGTTCATGGCGCCCCATCATAAAGTAGAAAGGGGTGTACCCCGTAGAAGAGTGGACTGTGTTATTATAGATCTGCAATAGTTCGGGCAGCAGTCGGGGCCACTCTTGTCTTGACACAGAGGCGGCTCACAACATGTGGATAAAGACTTGGTTGATGCGCTCACAGAGCCCGTTCCCCTGGGGGTGATAAACAGTTGTCCGGAGTTGCTTGCAGGCATGGAATTGAAACAGATCCTGGAAGAGTTGGGCCTTGAAGGCCGTTCCCCGGTCCATTGGGACAGACTCCGGACACCCAAGGGTTCGCACCCAATTGGAGTAGAACATCTGGGCTGTCTTGGCTGTAAGATCTTTGACGGGGACAATGACAACCCATTTAGAGTAGTAATCCACCATGGTGAGAGCATAAGTGTATCCAGACCGGGTAGGAGACAACTTGACATGGTCTAGCGTGACCAACTGGTTAGGCCTTTCACTCTGGATGGAATGGAGGGGTTCTCTTCTGTCCTGGCACATGTTGTTGGTGACATAACAGACAGCACATTCACTGCACCATTTCTCAATGTCGCTCCGCATTCCGATCCAATAGAATCTTCGCCTGACAGTAGCTACGGTCTTGTGGACTCCAAAGTGTCCCGACTGATCATGGTAGGTATTGAGGACCATTGCCACGTCTCTTCGGGGAACCAGAATCTGATGAAGTCGATCACCTGAAACCGGATCCAAAGAATTTCGGTACAACAGCCCTTTGTGCACAAACAGTTGCTTCCTCTGTCCCCACAGATGTTTCAGCTCATAATCACACTGGGCCCAGTGTAGACGGGTTGGTACCTTTTTCGCCAGAAGGTAGTTCAACAGATCCCCCATGACTCGACTTTTGATCTTGAAGAGTCTTCTACGTGTACAGGTCTTTAACCTTTTCTGACCTGGGTTCACCGTCCAACAGGGCAGTCACAACATTCTGGCTCACGTACCGTTGATAAAATGGGGGCATCTCCACATCCTCCCACACGTCTTCAACAGGTGGTTCTTCGTCGGGGGTCATCCGAGACAGTACATCGGCATTAACATTTGACTTGCCGCTTCTGTACTTTATGGTGAAACTGTAATTGACCAATCTTGAAGCCCAATTTTGTTCGATGGCACCCAACTTGGCAGTGTTCAGGTGGACCAATGGGTTATTATCCGTGTAGACAGTAAATGGCATCGCAGCCGAGTAGTCTTTGAACTTTTAGGTCATGGCCCATACCAGGGCAAGAAGTTCTAACTTGAATGAGCTGTAGTTTGCATTGTTCTTCTCTGCTTCTCGCAGGTTGTGACTGGCATAGGCAACTACTCGCTCTTGCCCTTCCTGGACTTGGGACAGGACAGCTCCCAGACCTTCAAAACTGGCATCAGTATATAACCAGAATGGCTGACTGTAGTCTGGGTACGCCAGGATGGGTGATTCTGTCAACAAATGTTTAAGAGCTCGGAATGCTGTCTCTTGCTCTTCGGCCCATTCAACAGGTAGTTTCCCACTGTAGTTCTCCTTCGCCATACCCCGAAAGAAAGCTGTGAGGGGTTCTGCAATCTGGGTAAAGTGGGAAATGAAGTGGCGGTAGTAGCCAGCAAATCCCAGGAAGCTCATGACATCTTTCACCGTGCGAGGATTGGGCTGGACTCCCTTGGTGCTGACAACATGACCCAGGTAGTGTACCCGAGGTTTGAGCAAGTGACACTTTGAGGGCTTGATCTTCAGCCCATGCTTGATCAGGACTTGGAAGACGTCTGATAGATGACTGAGGTGCTCCCGGTAGGACTTGGAATACAGAATGACATCGTCCAGGTACAATAGGACACTTTGAAAATTTAGATGGCCCAGGCACCTTTCCATCAAATGCTGAAACATAACAGGGGCATTACATAGCCCAAATGGCATACTCTTAAACTCAAACAGTCCCATGGGTGTCACAAAGGTGGTCTTCTCTTGGTCTTCCACGGCCATAGGCACTTGCCAATATCCGCTGTTTAAGTCCAGAGTGGAGAAGTAAGCAGTCGACCAGACGGCTGTGAGTGACTCTTCAATTCTGGGTAGAGGACAAAGCCGAAACGTGTCGGAGTTGTGGTGTGGGGTGCTGCTTGAGCTGCCCAGCTGTATACTAGCTGCTACTCTCATTGGCACCATTGCTATTTGCACAATTATGAGCTCTTTATCTGTTACTGGCTGCTATTCTCACTGGTACATTTACTATTTGCACCATTTATATATTGGCTGCTACTCTCACTGGCACTATTGCTATTTGCACAGTTACAAGCTGTTTATCTGTATACTGGCTGCTACTTTCACTGACACCATTGCTATTTACACAGTTATTTATTCTTTGTTTTTTTGCAGCTACTTTCACAATATTTGCTGTTAGTTTGCTGCCATTTTTATGGTATTTGATGCTATTTGCACTGTCACCTGTTTCTTTTGTTACATGGATGTAACATGTGCGTGTACTTTATTTCCATACAGATTGATTGAGCACTTGTTTCCTTGCACTCATTTCCAATTATACCAGCACCTTACACAGCTGAGTCAGGTCTCTATACTATATACTTATATTCTATTTACTTGCCTATTTTGTCTCCGAGACAGGACTTTCTCCCCCCAGTCAATACCCCCCTTTTTTAACCTATATATTTGTGCATTTTAATAAAACACCTATTTATGTGTACTCATTGATTTTGTATGCATACCATGAATTATTCAATAAAATATTTTTAACCATACACTGTATTCGGTTTTTACTCCTTGAGGTTTCACATACTGGTGTGTTCCACACACCTATTGGTCTTATGTTTAAATGTTGGTTCTTGTGAACCCCTAACTTATTATTTTGTAATTATTGATTTTACTAGAGCCTACATATAGGAAGGACAGTTTTTTTTGTCGGTACTTACTACAATAGTTGTGAAAGAGTCCCTGATGGTCTATTAGGCGGAGGGTTGCGGGGGTTGAAGTTGCAGCGAGCAGGAGCAGGGGCAGGTTTTCTGGGTAGGGGCGGTTCATGGTCCGGTGGGGTGGACTGGGTGGCAAGCTCCTTCACAGCCTTAGTCAGGCTGCTGGAGATGGAGGGGCACTGTCGTCTGGTTGATCTGGAGAGCTGGGTTCTGACATCTTGTCGAATTTTGAGTGTGCTTTCGCTTTAAGAAGAATAAGGTGCTTACCCCTTTAAGATAATTGTTGAAGTGCTGCAGCGGCTTAGACTCGGCTAGTGGAAGTACTATAATGAATGCTCCCCCTCTATTTTTCAGGTACCCGGTAGTAATTTGTCTTGCGACCAGACTTGCGGACACTAGTGGGTTAATGATGATAGTTACCGGCACCGGAGACTTGACACTAATAATCGTTGGTGTTTGCAGAGTCTGCGCTGCAGCGGGCGCTTGATAGAAGACAGTGGAGCCGGGCACAGCCTCTGGAACCTCCAATATGGCAGCGCCCGGGGAACTTCCTGTTTTGATCCGGTCGGCAAAGTCTTCCCCTGTGCAACACAGGGCGGTTCTTTGGTTCCTCCTCACTGTCCTGGAGAGGCGCCACCGCTGGGGACTGATGGGGTGGAGCTGCGATCGCTCGCCTGCGCGGGAAACGCCGGACCCAATTAACCCTTTCAGGTACCGATTCTACAGTCCACGATGGCAAATAACAGTCTTTTCTTCATCTCCCCCTCTGTTTCACAAGCGCCACGAGTAAAACACTTTTCACTTGCAAAGTCCCATACACTTTTTGGCGCAGACTTGAATCGCATCGGCATGTGCTTTTTTCAGACAATATTAGATACTGTTCAGACTAGGGGGGGGGGGGGGGGGACTTGTGGCATAAGGTGCACACCCATATTCTGTTCGTGATGCCAGAAGTTTTGGTAGCAGGGTGTGTGTTGCAGGGCAGATTTTATCCAATACAAAAAGACAGGGGTTCCAGCTCCACCAAAAATAATTAACAATAGGTAACTTTAATTCATATCACATAAAAAAAAAAAAATGATGAAAGGAAAGGGCAGATGTTGTTACACTAGGGGAAGATGGCATTAACCCCTTGTATTCGAGATGCCAGGGAGTGGTTTAGCCTATATACTGCTGGATCCTAGGGGCAATAAAGACTCCAACGCAAAGTTACAGACAACGGTAGCTTTACTGAGGGTAGACAGTTGATAAAGTCTATACAGTTCAGCCAGGGCCCAAGGAGGTGACCAGTGATGCAGAGACCTTAAGGGCTTGCTGGGACTTGTAGTAGGACTGGTCAATTGAATGCAGACCGTGCTGACTTGACAGATGACAGGGACTGACTTGACTTGACTCATGAACATGGGTGGCAGGAGGGTGGACACGGGAGACAGGGGGTGTAAATGGGAGACAGGGGAGGTGAGCAGGGGTGACAGGGGGTGGACAAGAATGACAAGAGGGATAAAGGAGGGGTGACAAATGGACAGAGGGGTGAATAGGGGGTGTACATGGATGACAGGGGTAGACTGGAGGAGTGAACATGGGTGACAAGGGGTAGACTGGGGGGTGGACAGGGGGGTGAACATGGGTGACAGGGATGGACAGGAGGGTGAACAAGGTGGACATGGATGACAGGAGGTTGGACATGGGTGAGGGGGGGGGGTGGACAGGGGTGAGAAGGGGTAACAGAGGGGTGGAAAGAGTACAGTACCATAATCAAGCCAGCTTTATCAGACTCAATGTCTTCTGCAGGGGCAATGGGAATCTGGCGCAGCTGCCACAGGGAGTTCTTCCCCTGTCCGGTGTAGTAGGGCACCATTTTCTTCAATACACCGGCCTGCGCTCCTGTGACTTATTCCCTGCACTGCAGGGGGGAGGGGGATGCTGAAGGATGCTGGGGGACACGTTTTATTCGTAATACATTATATCATAAAATCCTGACCTTCAAAAAATAAGCCCAAATATAACTCAAAATGCATTGGGAGGTCTTAGAAGGTGTGGAAGAAAAAACTAAAAACCCAAGCCACCAATCAAACTTCAGGAAGGGGTTAAAAGGCAAAAGCGAAGATTTAACAAACCTTGTGCAGAGGAACAGTGGAGCAGTTGCCCATAACCACCAATCAGCTTCCAGGATTTATTATTCAAAGGCCTTTTTCAAAAATGACAGTTGGAATCTGATTGGTTGCTATGGGCAACTGCCGCACTGTTCCTCAGCACAAGGTTTGCATAAAGTTAAGGTGGGGAATGTATCGATGCTTTCACCACTTAAAAAGTAAAAAAAAAAAAAAGTGCAATTCTCCGAATTTTTGCGCAAATAGAAGTCTCAACTTTGTTATCCCAAAACCTTTACAAAAATCATTGTGTATAAAGGGTGGCAAAATTGGGCAACATTTTGGCACAAACCCTGGACTTTGAAGACAGAAATTTCAAGGATCTCTCATCCTATTGCCGGGGGCGGGTTCCCTTTAATTCCGCCGCGCTCTTCCTCACCCTCCGCTCTTATATATAATCAACAGATACTTTCCATAGATTTTTTTCCCTATGAATTATAATTATGCATCAAGACAGAATCTCATTTAATATTAAATTAAGGACAGTAAACGAAGGACGTAATTACAGTAATACATTCCATCTGTTCACGGCTTTCCCTCCGGCGTATACGGTAAAATCAGGAATGTATCGGAAGCATCGCTGCAAGCTGCAATGAGAACAACAAAACCATTGACCTTGGAGAACTCAGAAGGAGATCTTGAGAAAGTTTGGAAATGTTGTTGCAGCAGAGTCCCATTGTTCTCTATGGCTGGACCTCACAGGCTTCCATACTGCCATGGCAACCATCGGGACCCCGCGATTGTATCACAGGCTTGCCAATGGGAAATAGGAGGTGCCCCCTCCCCCTTTCAATCCTATAGAGGCCATGATCAGTAAGGACCACGGCACCTATAGGGTTTATACTGCCAAAACCGTTACGAACTCGGTCTCGTTGGGATTGACGGCAGGATCCTGCCAATGATATTCTGCCTTGCGAACATGTTATGGCAAGGACATATACATATGTCCTGCATCGGAAGGAGCTGTTCCGGGTCAATCGGGTCTCTGGTGACCCGGTGACCCAGAAAAAAAGAGTGAATGGGGCTGTCCAAGACAGCCCCATTCACCCATACCCAGCAGGAGTGAGGTGGCACAAGTGCCGGCTCACGATCACGTGACTGATTGATCAGAACGACCGATCAATCATGGACCTTCTGGGCGGTGATCGGGACGGCGATCGGAGCGGAGATCGGCGCCATCAGGGGTCTCCTACCTTGCCCTGGTCTGGCAGGGGTCCCCTCAGGATCGGTGGTGGCGACAGGAGCAGCAGAATCGGTCCCTGCGGCAGGATACAGCAGTGGCAGGATACACCTCCTACTGTTGCTTAGCAACAACTCAGCATGCAAAGCCAAAGGGCATGCTGGGAGTTGTAGTTTTGCAACAGCTGGCATTCCAACTACAACTCCCAACATGCCCTTTGGTAGTCTGTGCATGCTGGGGGTTGTAGTTTTGCAACCATTGGATGCACATTTTTTCTATGAAAAAGTGTGCATTCACTGTTGCATAACTACAACTCCCAGCCAGCATGCACAGACTACCAAAGGGCATGCTGGGAGTTTTAGCAGTGTGCCCCCAGCTGTTGCAAAACTACAACTCCCAGCATGCCCTTCGGCTGTCAATGCATGCTGATTGTTGCAGTTTTGCAACAGCTGGAGACACATTGGTTGTGAAACCGAGTTTGTTATCTAACTCAGTGTTTTGCAACCAGTGGGCCATCAGCTGTTGCAAAAATACAACTCCCAGCATGCACTGAGAGACTGTACATGCTGGGAGTTGTAGTTTTGCAACAACTGGAGGCACACTGATTGCGAAACACTGAGTTAAGTAACAAACGCTGCAAACTGCAACTCCCAGCATGTATGGTCTGTCAGTGCATGCTGGGAGTTGTAGTTTTGCATCAGCTGGAAGTTTGCCCCCACCCATGTGAATGTACAGGGTACATTCACACGGTTGGGTTTACAGCAAGTTTTCTGCTGCAAGTTTGAGATGCGGCAAATTTTCCACCACAGCTCAAACTTCCAGCGAAGAACTCACTGTAAACCCAACCGTGTTAATGTACCCTAAAAACACTACACTACACCTACACAAAATAAAAAGTAAAACACTACATATACACATACCCATACACAGTCCCCCCCCCTGTCCCCCCCCCCCCCCCCCCTCCAATAAAAAAAAAAAAAGTATTGTGCGGCACTGTGTAACGCCGAGTGCTCCGGGTCCCGCTGCTTCCCCGGAGCGCTCGCGGCGTTACTCTGCTTGCAGCGCTCCGGTCGGTGCTGCTGACCGAGAGCGCTGCTACCCTGTCACTGGAAGGGATGCGATCCGCGGGACAAGACGTGCCCGCTCACGGATCTCATCCCATGTCTCTTCTCACCTGCTCGGTCCTTCCTCTGTCCCATCCCGGCATGCGCGGCCCCGCTCTCTAGGGCGTGCGCGCCGGCTCTCTGAAATTTAAAGGGCCAGTGCACCACTAATTGGTTTCTGGCCCAATCTAGTCCAATCACTGTTTTCCCTATAAAACATCACTTCCCCTTCCTGTCCCTGCCGGATCTTGTTGCCTAGTGAAAGCGTTCCAGTGTGTCCTTGCCTGTGTTTCCAGAATCTCTGCTGTTGCCCATGAACCTTGCCGCCTGCCCTGACCTTTCTGCTACGTCTGACCTTGCCTTGCCTTGTCCTTTTGTACCGCGCCATCTCAGCCGCCAGAGAGGTTGAGTCGCTACCGGGTGGAACGACCTGGGGGTTACCTGCCGCAGCAAGTCCATCCCGCTTTGCGGCGGGCTCTGGTGAATACCAGTAACCCCTTAGACTCCGTTCCCCTCGTACGGCCCTCGCCATCACCTCTCTGGTACAGAGGATCCACTTCCAGTGTCCTCACCCTCCGCCAACCCGGATCCTGACAGTAGATCTGGCCATGGATTCCGCTGAGGTGCCGCTACCTAGCCTTGGAGACCTTACCTCTGTTGTGGCCCAACAGTCTCAACAGGTAGTCCAACAAGGACATCAGTTGTCACAACTGACTGCAATGGTTCAGCAACTTCTGCCTCTACAGCCATCTTCTCCGCCAGTTCCTCAACTGCAAGCTGCCGCTTTTCAGCACCAGAGTCCGTCTTTCTCTTCCGGATAAGTTTGATGGGGACTCTAAGTTGTGCTGTGGCTTCCTGACCCAGTGTTCTCTGCACTTGGAGCTGTTGGCTGACCAATTTCCCATGGAATGGTCAAAGGTGGCATTCGTGGTCAGCTTATTCTCTGGAAAGGCGTTGTCTTGGGCCACTCCGCTTTGGGACCGCAACAATCCTGCCACCGCTTCAGTCCAGACCTTCTTCTCAGAAATACACTCTGTCTTTGAGGAACCAGCCCGGGTTTCTTCAGCCGAGACGGCTTTGTTGAATCTTGTTCAAGGAAACTCTACTGTGGGTGATTACGCCATTCAGTTTCGGACTCTTGCCTCAGAATTAGCCTGGAATAATGAGGCTCTCTGCGCGACCTTCAAGAAAGGTTTATCCAGCCACATCAAAGATGTTCTGGCCGCACGAGAGATACCCTCAACCCTGTCTGAACTAATCCATTTGGCCACCCTCATTGATATGCGTTTTTCAGAAAGGCGACAGTAGCTACGCCAAGAAAAGAATCTCGTTCACACCAGGCGGTTTCCCCGCCCAACACCTCTCTTCCAGCATCCGCTGCAACCTGTGACTGTGCCTTTTGCCGAGGAGGCTATGCAAGTGGATTGGTCTCGCCTGAACCAACTTGAGAGGACTCGCCGCAGGAATGAGAACCTTTGCCTTTACTGTGCGAGCTCCGAGCATTTCCTGAAGGACTGTCCTATTCGTCCTCCGCGTCTGGGAAGACGCACGCACCTAGTAAACGTGGGAGAGGCGTTACTGGGTGTGGATTCTACCTCTCCACGCTTAACTATTTCTGTACGGATTTCTTTGCCTGCTAAATCTGCCTTTTCTGCCGTGGCCTTTCTGGACTCTGGTTCAACAGGTAACTTCATTGAGGCCTCATTAGTCAACAGATTCAACATCCCTGTGACCCATCTCGACAAGCCTCTCTTCATTTCTTCTGTGAGCGGACAGAATCTGGACTGTACCGTGTGCTATCGCACAGTGCCCTTGCGCATGAACGTAGGTGTCCTCCATCATGAGGAGATAGAATTTTTTGTGCTTCCCAACTGTACTTCTCAAGTTCTACTAGGCTTGCCTTGGCTCCAGCTCCACTCTCCTACTCTCGACTGGTCTTCTGGGGACATTAGAAGTTGGGGTCCTACCTGTCACCAGCGATGCTTTAAGACCTTACCCATCAGTCAAGTAACCATCGCTTCTTCTCTGCCAGGCCTGCCTAAGGCCTACCAAGACTTTTCCGATGTTTTTTGTAAAAAGCAAGCAGAGGTCTTACCACCACACAGACCCTTTGACTGCCCTATTGACTTGCTTCCAGGTACTTCTCCACCGCATGGCAGGATTTATCCTCTCTCTGCCCCAGAGACCCAAGCCATGTCCGAGTATGTACAAGAAAATCTAAAAAAAGGATTTATCAGAAAATCTTCGTCTCCTGCTGGAGCAGGGTTCTTCTTTGTTGCTAAGAAAGATGGAACCCTACATCCATGCATCGATTATCGCGGTTTAAATAAAATTACCGTTAAGAACCGTTATCCACTCCCCCTTATCTCTGAACTGTTTGACCGTCTGCGGGGAGCGAAAATTTTTACCAAACTCGATCTAAGAGGGGCTTATAATCTTATCCGTATACGTGAAGGAGACGAGTGGAAGACTGCGTTCAACACCCGTGAAGGACATTTTGAGTTTCTTGTCATGCTTTTCGGCCTTTGCAACGCCCCAGCAGTTTTCCAGGACTTTGTCAATGAAATTTTTTGTGACATACTATATACCTGTGTAGTAGTCTATCTGGATGACATTCTTATTTTTTCTTCTAACCCTGAGGATCATCGCCTCCATGTCCGTCAGGTGTTACAGCGCCTACGCAAAAATCACCTTTATGCTAAGATTGAAAAGTGTCTCTTTGAACGCATTAGTCTACCTTTCTTGGGTTACATTGTGTCCAGCCAAGGCCTTCAAATGGATCCTGACAAACTCTCTGCGGTTCTGGATTGGCCACGCCCCTCTGGATTGTGAGCTATCCAATGCTTCCTCGGGTTTGCTAACTACTATCGCCAATTTATTCCCCACTTCTCCACCATCATTGCACCTATTGTAGCATTGACCAAAAAAAACGCGAACCTGAGGTCCTGGCCATCTATGGCTGAGGAGGCCTTTCATCTGCTCAAGGCTGCCTTCTCTTCTGCACCTGTTCTGTCCAGGCCTGATCCCTCGAAGCCTTTTATCCTCGAAGTAGATGCTTCTTCTGTTGGTGCCGGTGCCGTTTTAACTCAAAACACCACTACTGTGAAAAAAGCGCACGTGTGGCTTTTTCTCCAAGACCTTCTCTTCTGCAGAAAAAAATTATTCGATTGGAGATCGTGAGCTTTTAGCTATTAAATTGGCACTCGAGGAGTGGAGACATCTTTTAGAGGGGTCCCTGCATCCCATCATCATTTACACGGACCATAAAAATTTATCGTATCTCCAGACTTCCCAGCGATTAAATTCTCGCCAAGCTAGATGGACACTGTTTTTTGCCCGCTTCAATTTTGAAATTAATTTTCGTCCAGCCGACAAGAACGTTAGAGCTGATGCACTATCACGTTCCACCGATGTTTCTGAATCTGAATCCCCTCCACAGCACATCATACCTCCTGAGTGTCTCATCTCCTCCGCTCCTACCACTCTTGTGCAAGTTCCTCCAGGTAAGACTTTTGTACCTCCACGCCTTCGCCTCAAGATTCTTAAATGGGGTCACTCTTCTCTTTTGGCCGGACATGCTGGTGTCAAGAAGTCGGAGCAGTTGATTTCCAGACACTATTGGTGGCCCTCCTTGCAGAAGGATGTGACTGATTTTGTTCGGGCTTGTACTACCTGTGCCCGTGACAAGACTCCTCGCCAGAAGCCGGTAGGTCTCCTCCTTCCTTTACCTGTACCTGAACAGCCATGGTCCCATATTGCTATGGACTTCATCACCGATTTGTCACCATCCCGCAATAATACAGTCATCTGGGTGGTCGTTTTTCTAAAATGGCTCATTTTGTTCCTCTGCCGGGTCTTCCTTCTGCGCCACAATTGGTGAAACAATATTTTCTTCATATTTTTCGCTTCCACGGGCTTCCCACGCACATCGTCTCAGACAGAGGCGTCCAGTTTGTTTCTAAATTTTGGAGGGCACTGTGCAGTCAATTAAAAATCAAACTAAATTTTTCTTCTGCTTACCACCCTCAATCCAACGGTCAAGTGGAAAGAGTAAATCAGATACTTGGTGACTACCTGCAACATTTTGTCTCCTCTCGCCAAGACGATTGGGTGGACCTCCTGCCCTGGGCTGAATTTCGTACAATTTTAAAAACTCTGAGTCTTCTTCCAAGTCCCCATTTTTTGTGGTGTACGGCCGTCACCTGCTTCCCCCCCTCCCCATCCCCACTTCCTCTGGGGTTCCTGCCGTGGATGAATTGACGCAAGATTTTTCTTCCATTTGGCGTGAGACTTAAAAGTCGCTTCTACTGGCCTCATCTCGAATGAAGGCGCATGCTGATAAAAAGAGAAGGGTTCCTCCGGTATTTTCCCCTGGTGACAAGGTATGGCTTTCTGCTAAGTACATTCGATTCCGTGTTGGGCCCCCGATTTTTAGGGCCTTTCAAAGTCAAAAAACAAATCAACTCTGTCTCTTACCAACTTCATCTGCTCCCCTCTCTCCATGTCTCTCTACTCAAACCTGTTGTTCTTAACCGCTATTCTCCCAAAGTCACTCTTCCTGCTCCTGTCTCTGGATCCTCCGATATCTTCTCTGTGAAAGAGATCCTCGCCTCCAGGGTTGTCCGAGGTAAAAGATTTTTTCTTGTGGATTGGGAGAATTGTGGCCCCAAAGAGAGGTCTTGGGAACACGAGGTCAATATCCTTGACAAGGAACTCATTCGTAAATTTCTAGGTTCCAAAAAGAAGGGGAGACCCAAGGTGGGGGGTACTGTAACGCCGAGCGCTCTGGGTCCCGCTGCTTCCCCGAAGTGCTCGCGGCATTACTCTGCTTGCAGCGCTCCGGTCGGCGCTGCTGGCCGAGAGAGCTGTTACCCTGTCACCGGTGGGGATGCGATCCGTGGGACGGGACGTGCCCGCTCACGGATCACATCCCATGTCTCTTCTCACTTGCTCCGTCCTTCCTCTGTCCCATCCCGGCGCGCGCGGCCCCGCTCTCTAGGGCGCGCGCGCGCTGGCTCTCTGAAATTTAAAGGGCCAGTGCATCACTAATTGGTGCCTGGCCCAATCTAGTCCAATCACTATTTTCCCTATAAAACATCAATTCCCCTTCCTGTCCCTGCCGGTCTTGTTGCCTAGTGCCTAGTGAAAGCGTTCCAGTGTGTCCTTGCCTGTGTTTCCTGAATCTCTGCTGTTGCCCCTGACTATGAACCTTGCCGCCTGCCCTGACCTTTCTGCTACGTCTGACCTTGCCTTGCCTTGTCCTTTTGTACCGCGCCATCTCAGCCGCCAGAGAGGTTGAGTCGCTACTGGGTAGAACGACCTGGGGGTTACCTGCCGCAGCAAGTCCATCCCGCTTTGCGGCGGGCTCCGGTGAATACCAGTAACCCCTTAGACTCCGTTCCCCTGGTACGGCCCACGCCATCACCTCTCTGGTACAGAGGATCCACTTCCAGTGTCCTCACCCTCCGCCAACCCAGATCCTGACACACTGTTTCCATAACAGAGCCTCCAACTGTTGAAAAACAGCAACTCCCAGTATTGCCGAACAGCCACTGACTGTCCAGGCATGCTGGGAGTTTTGCAACAGCTGTTTGGGAAACACTGCCGTGGGGTATTTTTGTGGCGGATTCAAATCCCCAATTTAGGCCTCAAATGCGCATGGCGCTCTCTCGCTTTCGAGCCCTGTCGTATTTCAAGGAAACCGTTTAGGGCTGCATATGGGGTATCTCCGTACTCGGGAGAAATTACACTACAAATTTTGGGGGGATTTTTCTCCTTTTACCATTTATGAAAAGGTAAAGTTGGAGTCTACACCAGCATGTTAGTGTAAAAAAAATTTTTTTTACACTAACATGCTGGTGTTGCCCCATACTTTTCATTTTCACAAGCGGTAAAAGGAAAAAAAAAAGACCTCCAAAATTTGTTACGCAATTTCTTCTGAATACGGAAATACCCCATATGTGGGTGTAAATATCTCTGCGGACGCATAACAAGGCTCAGGAGTGAGAGCGCACCATGTACATTTGAGGTCTAAATTGGTGATTTGCACAGGGGTGGCTGATTTTACAGCGGTTCTGACATAAATGCAAAACAATAAATACCCACATGTGACCCCATATTGGAAACTACACCCCTCGCGGAATATAACAAGGGGTATAGTGAGCCTTAACACCCCACAGGTGTTTGAAATTTTTTCGTTAAAGTTGGGTTTTGGGTGAAAAAAAATTTTCACGAAAATGCTGGTGTTACCCTAAATGTTTTCATTTTCACAAGGAAGAATAGGAAAAAAGCCCCCCAATTTGTAACCCCATCTCTTCTGAGTAAGAACATACCCCATATGTGGATGTAAAGTGCTCTGCGGGTGCAATACAATGATCAGAAGAGAAGGAGCACCATTGGGATTTTGGAGAGAGAATGTGTCTTAAATTGAAGGCCACGTGTGTATACAGAGCCCCCATAGTGCCAGAACAATGGACCCCCCCACATGTGACCTCATTTTGGAAACTACACCCCTCACAGAGATTAATAAGGGGTACAGTGAGCATTTACACCCCACAGGTGTCTGACAGATTTTTGGAACAGTGATCCGTGAAAATGAAAAATTAAATTTTTCATTTGCACAGCCCACTGTTCCAAAGATTGTAAACTTTGTAAACGCACATGGCCCCCGACTTCTATTCCAACCTAATTCTCGCACCAAATGCCCAATGTCGCTCCCTCTCTTCTGAGCATTGTAGTTCGCCCGCAGAGCACTTCACATCCACATATGGGGTATTTCCATATTCAGAAGAAATGGGGTTACACATTTTGGGAGGCCTTTTCTCCAATAACCCTTGCAAAAATGTAAAATTTGGGGGAAAACCAGCATTTTAGTTGAAAAAAAAATTATTTACACATCTGACTTTAACGAAAAGTCGTCAAACACCTGTCGGGTGTTAAGTCTCAGCGGACCCCTTGTTACATTCCTTGAGGGGTATAGTTTCCAAAATAGTATGCCATGTTGTTTTTTTTTTTTTTTTTTTTTTGCTGTTCTGGTACCATAGGGGCTTCCTAAATGTGACATGCCACCCAAAAACCATTTCAGAAAAACTTACTCTCCAAAATCCCATTGTTGCTCCTTCCTTTCTGAGCCCTCTAGTGCACCCACAGAGCACTTGACATCCACCTATGAGGTATTTCCTTACTCGAGAGAAATTGGGTTACAATTTTTGGGGATTTTTCTCCTTTTACCCCTTGTAACATTTCATAAACTGGGTCTTCAAGAACATGCGAGTGTAAAAAATGAAAATGTTGAATTTTCTCCTTCATTTTGCTGCTATTCCTGTGAAACACCTAAAGGTTTAACACACTTTCTAAATGTCATTTTGAATACTTTGGGGGGTGCAATTTTTACAATTGGGTCATTTATGGGGTATTTCTAATATAAAGACCCTTCAAAACTGAACTGGTCCCTGAAAAATTCCGATTGTGAAAATTTTGTGAAAAATTGGAAAATTGCTGCTAAACTTTGAAGCCCTCTGGTGTCTTCCAAAAGTAAAAACATGTCAACTTTATGATGCAAACATATAGTAGACATATTGTATATGTGAATCAATATATAATTTATTTGGAATATCCATTTTCCTTACAAGCAGAGAGTTTCAAAATTTTTATGAAATTTGGGGATTTTTCACCAAGAAAGGATGCAAGTAACAACGAAAATATACCACTGTGTTAAAGTAGAATATGTCACGAAAAAACTATCGGAATCAGAATAATCGGTAAAAGCGTTCCAGAGTTATTAATGCATAAAGTGATAGTGGTCAGAATTGCAAAAAAGGTCTGCGTCCTTAAAGGAGTACTCCGATGCACCACAAAAAAAAAAAAATGACACAATGTAGCCCATTAACTGTAGCCCATTAACGTTCTCCTGTTACGGCCACCCGAAGTTCCTGGCCCACGCTGGGAAAAACTACATCTCCCAGCATGCCCGCTCCTGACATCCGGCCAGCTCCTGCCCTCCCCCTGATTGAATGACAGCGCTTAGATGGGCGTTTGCTGAGCTGAGCCTATGGCAGCTCAGCTCAGCGAATAAATGAATAAATTAACTTAGGGGGAGTAGCCGACTCCGGGCTGGGAGGCCGGCACAGCCCGCAGTGACTCATGGGAGGTCATGAAGAAGACGCGAGGAGAAGTCCGGGAAGAAGCCGACATGGACAACGTGAGTATATTACAATGTGATATAACTTTTATTAATGCTTCATTTACCCCATAATCAGGTTGTGTGGGAGTACTCTTTTAAGGTGAAAAAGGGCTGGGTCCTTAAGGGGTTAAAGGGGTACTCCAGGGGATAAACTTTTTTTTAAATCAACTGGTGCCAGAAAGTAAAACAGATTTGTAAATTACTTCTATTTAAATCTTATCCCTTCCAGTACTTATAAGCAGCTGTATGCGCCAGAGGAAGTTGTATAGTTCTTTCCAGTCTGACCACAGTGCTCTCTGCTGACACCTCTGTCCATGTCAGGAACCGTTCAGAGCAGGAGAGGTTTGCTATGGGGATTTTTTCTCATGCTCTGGACAGTTCCTGTCTGTGGTCAGACTGGAAAGAACTACACAACTTCCGGTGGATCATACAGCAGTACCCACTGAACTATCTACTCGGATAGAGCGGATTTGTAATACCAGACACAACCATAGATGGCACTGTTTATTAAAAAAAAAATTATGTATAATAATTAGAACTGATCGTACAAACAAACAATAAAGAAAAAACATAAAATAGTAAATGAAAACCATAAAGCTACAACTAATAAACACAACGGGATGATTCTATATGAACGAGAACGTTTAACGCAATTTTGTAACTCCCAGGAGTGTAATATATTCCATGGAAACGTGCGATATAAACAATCGCTAAATAAAGCGGCTTCTAACAATGTTCAGTGATGCACTTCATTTCCATTTCTTGTTAAATGGTCCAAATATTACAATATCCCCTATGGAAAGAAGACATTGGCTGCATTCATTAGTTGGCTCAATGTATACAGAAAATTGTCTTTAGCTATAGTCAGAAACCTGTTTCCTTTACGAGATTCACAGGTCTCAGTCTCCCACTTCATATCAGGATAGTTAAAGGGGTATTCCGGGACAAAACATTTTATCCCCTATCCAAAGGATAGGGGATAAGATGTCTGATCACAGGGGGCCCGCTCCTGAGACCCCCTGCGATCTCCCTGCAGCACCGGCATTCTATGCGGGTGCTGAATCTCCAGTTTCGGAAACCTCCTGGTTTCCAAAACTGGAGACGTGACGCCTCCTCCATTCATGTGCTCTCTGCTGACACTTCTGTCCATGTCAGAAATCCCCATAGCAAACCCATCCTGCTCTGGACAGTTCCTAAAATGGAAAAAGATGTCAGCAGAGAGCACTGTGGTCAGACAGAAATGACATTTGAAAAGAAAATAATTTCCTCTGTAGCATATAGCAGCTGATAAGTACTGGAAGGATTAAGATTTTTAAATAGAAGACATTTACAAATCTGTTTAACTTTCTGGCACCAGATGATTTAAAAAAATATATATAAATTTCCAGGAGAGTACCCCTTTAATTTATAGGTCTCACCCTGTTTGGGTATAGGAGGAGAGCTATCAATCAAGGCTGATGGGGCAGGAAGTAGCCACCGGACCCCCCCCCCCATGACATGTGGTTCAGCTATCATGAACGTGATGACCGATTTCCCTTAAATTCCACGGGGTGTAATGCTAAAAAGTTACCGGGTGATACAGTATACCCTGTTGGCCAACCCTGTCCTTCTCTCGTTCCACCCACATTGTATAATAAGGAAGTTGGATCGGTGGCAGAGAAGATTGGCCCATCGTCAGCTGCTCTGCTTAGTTCCAGCAAAGAGACTGATATAAGTGTGCATCTCGGCAGCCAATATGGCTACATCAGGGGGCCCCTGGAGTGAGGGGCCCATTCGGTTGGGCGGTAGGTGATGGTCTCCATAGATAACTATGTACACGAAAATGGCATCAAACCTCATATTATAAGTTGTTCTAGTGTCAAGTAGCTCCTGAAAGCAGCCTAATGTTTATCTTAAAGGGATACTCTGACGAAAAACAGCAGGACCCCGATAGGGGATAAGATGTCTGATCACAGGGGTCCTGCCGTTTGATCTCCGGGCTGGCAGCAGCGGCATCCGGAACACAGAAGCTTGGAGCTTGTCTGGATGTCACGCCATGCCCCCTCCATTCATGTACATAGGAGGGTGCATGACGGCTACGTAGTAGCCGTCATGCCTCCTCCCATAGACATGAATGGATGGGGCATAGTGGCTATAGTCGCCAGTCATCCGGCACGGAGCAGAGTTCGCTCCATGCACGGATGACTAGGGTGCCGAGCCGGAGATCGCAGGTATCCCCCACGATCAGACATCTTTTCCCCTCTCCTTTGGATAGGGGATAAGAGGTTTTTTCTGCGGAGTACCCCAATAACTATAGGTTTCCTATTCTTCACGCACCCCATTAATATAAGATAAATGTACACGCGCTGTGCATACATTTACGTATCTAGTAAGCAGGCAGAGATAAGTGCTCAGACAACTTTCAATTCCAGCATCAGAGAAAATCATATTCTAACCAGGCTGGAAGTGACGAGACGTCTCTGGCTCCGAGCCAGTTCAGCGCTCGCAAATCCCCCGGTACAAGTCCCTATTAGATGAATTTCTTCTTCTATCTGATGCATCAGTAAAGCTTCGGCGTTCAGAAAATTCCAAAGCTAAATAATATAGAGAGGAAAGTGAAGCTGTGATATTAGGAAACGGAGCACGGAGGCGACTGCAGGGAATAGAAGCGAGCGGAGAGTAAGGAATACATATGTGGCCCCCGTGTGTTTTCATCTGTCCGCACATTACAGCCGCTCGGCGGGGGGGTTCACCATGACAGATTCTCTGTAAAGGGGTATACCCATGCCATACAGTGATGGTATATTGCTAGGACCAGGGACGTGCACAGACATTTTGGGGGGGGCAGGGGCACTTCTTAATTTAATATAAATGCCCACATAACGATGCCAAACTGCCCCGGGCACTTATAGGAAGTACATGAAAAGGGCAGGGACTCAAGACCCCTTTCTAGTCAACCTGTGCATGTCCCTGGCTAAAACATACCAAGCAGGTGCATAGCTATAGAGGACGCAGAGGTAGCAGTTGCACCGGGTCCCCAAAGCTCATCTTCCCCATAAGAGTCCAGTATTATAATTGCACATTTTGCATCGGGGCCCAGAAGCTACAAGCTACGCCTCTGATACCAAGTCCTTATGATCAATGGGGGTCCAACCTCTGGGAATAACGGTAAAACCGATGCCGCGATGAACCAGCTCTGTGGCCCCATAATTCTCAGGATTGGTGAAGACCCCACATGATAATAAAGTGATGACATACCATAATAACACAGTAATACCTTTTCAGCTCTTCTTGCCTCAGTGTTTTTTTGGAGACACTGAGAGTTGTTTTGCAAAAGTGGAAGGCACCCTGGTTTGGAAAAGCTGCCATAGGGGAATGATTAGAGTGCTGTGTACCGTTCGGTACTATAGGCAATCTTCTTGTACAGCCTGCCTCTGCAGGCTAAACAAGAATATCAGCCATCCTGCCTGTCAGAGGCAGGTAAGAGACCCCTTGTAGCCATTTGCGCCCATTGGGCCCCTGCTAATTGCATTGCGGGGGCCTGATGAGCCTGCCGAAACCTACATTTTGCCTATAAATTGCAGTGATCGGCATTGATCATGGCATCTATAGTGTTAATGTTGGACATCAGCGGCAAGGATTGCTTCATGTAACTAGATGGGAATTTAATTACTTGTGTTTGTTTTTTATTTATGCTATTAGCTCCCTAGGGGATCTAAACAAACAATCATTTATTAACAATTTTTCTACTACTAAAAGTACTAAGATAGGAGTCCAATGAATTCAATAGGTCCCCTGCTGCCATCTGCACTGTGATTGTGGGGGATCCAGTGACTGGATGACAGAGGGGTCCCCCCCAGACACCCATTGACCCTGTCTAACCCCTAACCCGCACAGCCTGTACCTCCTGTTACTCAAGCTTCCACGTGGGACGCCATCCCCGGACCTTCTACCGCTCCCAACGTACCATCAACGCCAGACCCGTTGTCGCTCCCAAGCCGACTGACACTCTTGCCGGTGTGTCAGACCAGTACCATCTGCAGCAAGCCGGCTAGCGAGCGTGGTCTCCAGCGCTGAATACTGCTGCACGCTCCTCCGACATCAGAGCCCACGGTACGTAACATCCATTTGCGCCCCCCTGCCAACGGGGCTGCTAAGGGAGACCTGAAAATCAGTGCCCCCCCCCCCCTCTCCATATTGGGCATGCGAGGAATACAAGGCTGCAATTCATTCACAAAAAAATCCATCAAGCCAGAAGCAGTGGTGAGAGATACTCTGTATCATTCATTTCTCTGCTGACATCTCTGACCATTTTAGGAACTGTCCAGAGCAGCATATGTTTTCTATGGGGATTTTCTCCTACTCTGGACAGTTTTTAAAATGGACAGAGATGTCAGCAGAGCGCACTGTGCTCGTGATGTCAGCAGAGAGCTCTGTGTTCCAAAAAGAAAATGATCTCCTCTGTAGTATTCAGCAGCTAATAAGTACTGGAAGGATTAAGATTTTTTAATAGAAGTAATTTACAAATCTGTTTAACTTTCTGGCACCAGTTGACAAAAAAAAAAAATTTTTCCACAGGAGTACCCCTTTAAGGGTCAGTGAATTGTTTCAGTATTTTTGTTGCTTAGTTTTCCTTTTCAGAAGCATACAGAAAGCAGGTATCCCGGCTCAATCCCTGGTCTGGATGCTGGGCGCAGAGTGGGTGTGGACCTCACCCGGAATAATCACAAAGAAAGAGAAGAACTCCAGCTCAGCTGTGGAAGATACCGCTGTCACGTACCGGCAGGACGGGTAGTGGATCCTCTTGACCAGATAGGCGATGACGCGGGTAACCACCAGGTCGTATCCTCCAGTAGCAACCCGACCTCTCTGGCAGCTGATATGGCGTGGTACACAGGGAGCAGACAGGAGCGTAGTCGGACGTAGCAGAGGTCAGGGCAGGCGGTAAGGGTTCAAAGGCGAGTAGGCAGTAGCAACGGGTTCGGCAACAGGCAAGGCAATACACACAATATGGAACGCTTTCTCAGAGGCACTAGGGCACAAAGATCCGGCAAGGGCAGGAAGGGGCAGGTAACTTTTATGGGGAAGGAGCAGGGAACAATTAGCCAGCGCACCAATCAATGGTGTGCTGGCCCCTTAAATTTACTGAAGGCGGCGCGTGCGCGCCCTAGAAAGCTGGGCCGCACGCGCCGAGAAGCAGAGCGAGTCGGCGTATGGAGCGAGGTGCAGGGTGAGTTAGACAGGGACGCGGCGCGTGAGCGGGAACCAGCCGCCACGGCAGCCGCATCCCCGACACGAGGAATCCCGTGCTCCCGGTCGGTATGTCCGAGCAGGAGACGCCGGGAAGAGGAGGCGAGAACGCGGGCTATAGCAATATACCATAAGTATTGATACTGCAGTATATTAGTAGTGTAAGATTACATCCAACCTTTTGTTAAGACCATTCGGGACCCTTGTATCTTATTTTAGAATCCAATATATTTCACTATCCATAAGTTTTTTTCTGTGGTCTCCTCCTCTTTTTGGACAGAACCCTCTTTCAATACCTTGTAATTTGATATTCGACCAATTTCCAGCATGACATTCTGCAATGTGAAATCATAGAGACATTTCTACTGTTAAAATGCGGAATGTCAGAAAGGTGTTTTCAAATTCGTGTTTTAAGTGTGTTAGTAGTTCACCCTACGTACTGCACCATACAAGACTCACAGGTAAATAAATAAACTACATATTTCGTATTACAATTAATATAATGTTTTATCCGAAAAGAGTCTTGATTGGTGCAGGACACAAAGGTGGAGGAGTACGACATGACTTCACAACACCTGCATTTTCTGTGGCCACACTTGTAAGTGCCTTTATATTCTAGCCATATCGGGTTAGACTGTGGTCTTTCAGAAAATAGACTAGGGGCTGGCTAAAACGGGGACCGGAGCGCTCGCTGTGACAACGGCTTTATTCACATCAACGAGGCAACAGGTACAGGGAGGAAGTGACGCGTTTCGGCCAGGTGCTGGCCTTAGTCGTACAATGATTAGAAGTTCTAAGAAGCCTTATATATGGTTCCGAGAGTGAAGGCAGGTGCTCAGGGACAATCAATCACCGGCAACTCCCATTCACGATCGGAACCATTCACATAGAGAAAACACAGAAATGTAAGAGAGTGTACATATCCATGTCATATAGTGTGAACAAATGGTTAAAAGAAAAACATTTATTATATTGTCTAAAATATATGAAAAGTACACAATCAATAAAAGAAGGAGTATTATAACAATGCTTGTGAGCAAGATAGTAAGTGTGCCTGGACAACCCTGCAATACATGCATTAGCTCACAGAAGTATAAAAATAAATGCTTTTTCTAGTGTCCATGTGAACAGCGGCATAAAAGAAGCAAATACCAATAGATAGAGGGAATAAATATACCACTGTGCACATAGACATATAGAAGGAATTGCAGCATGTTGAACTAAATATAGCAATGATCAGTACAGTATAGAGAATTATTATCTCATAAACTGAACACGCAAGAGAAGGTTATATATAAAAAAGAAGAAAAACAGATGTAAAACATAGACTGTGGTCTTTCAGAAAATAGACTAGGGGACAACCATTGTCCCATGGTGGGCGCTCTATGGGCCACGCAACTGTAGCCCCTGTTAGGGCGGGTGCAACCGTCGGATCCGCGAGTATTATGGGCATGTATTTATTGATGATTTTACATATAGATTTGTATTGCATCCTGTAGGATGTGGAAAAGACTACTTTTTGATCCGGTATACACTCAGATTTAGGGGATTTAATACCACTAGGAAAAATCATATTCTTTCTATTTTTATTGAGGGTTGAATTATAAGCTCTATCTATATTCCACCTGAGATACCCCCTCTGAAGTAAATGGTTTTTGATGTTGTGTGCCTCATGTTCAAAGTGTTCCACTTTCGTACAGTTCCTTCTGGCTCGTATCATCTCCCCCATTGGTATATTGTTAACCACATGGGGAGGATGACACGAGTCCACGTGGAGGATGGAGTTCACAGCAGTATCTTTTCTGTATGTTTTAGTAAATATAGAACGTGACTGGGTATCACCCACCAACTGTAGATCCATAAAAGCAATCTCAGTTAAATGATGGTGAACTGTAAAAACCAAACCCAAGGAATTGTCGTTAAGAAATTCTGTAAACCCCTGTATGGCCGCCATATCCGACCCCCAGATAAACAAGAGGTCGTCGATATAGCGGCCATACCATGAGATGCACTTGGCATAGGGATTATGGGGAGCGAAGAGATTCTACCTCTCCCACCAACACATATAAATGTTGGCGAGAGAGGGAAAGAACTTCGCCCCCATCGAAGCTCCAGGGATCTGCAGGTAGTATCGGCCATTAAACATAAAGTAATTACGAGAAAGAAGAAATTCAACTACTATGACGAGATACTCCAGTAGACCACTGGGATAAGATGTAAAACTGGAAAGAAACCACCGCAGTGCTTTGACTGCCAAATTATGGGGTATGATAGAATATAGTGCAGTCACATCTGCGGTGATCCACATGTGACATTCCTGCCACACAAAACCATCAAATGCTGTTAGAACATATTGTGTGTCCTTGATGTAACCGGGCATATGGGAAATATAGGGCTGCAGCATATTGTCAGTCCAGGCACATAGCCTCTCATTGAGAGACCCTATGCCTGCCACAATGGGTCTCATTTGTGGTGGGAAACAGTTTTTGTGAATTTTGGGCAAAGAGTGGAATATTGCCACTACAGGATGTTCAGGAATTAAATAATCAGCAACTTTCTGTGAGAACACTCCACTCCTGACCCCTAACTGAACCAATTCACATAAAGCTTTTTTGAAAGAGTGTGTGGGATTACCCGGCAGGGGCCTGTATGTGGAAACAGATAATGTGGTGGTATTCAAACTACAGTACAGGCCACTGTCGAGGAGAACGACACCCCCTCCCTTATCAGCCTGACAGATTGTCAGATCCTCCCATTTCTCCAGTTGTAACAGAGTTTTGCATTGTTTTTTATCAAGATTATCTTTATACTGCGTATCTTTCACTGAATGTGAGAACTCCGCAAGCTCACGTTCAACTACATCCTGGAACATGTCCAGAGATGGAGTTCGAGATGCAACTGGATAAAATTGGGGATTCGACAATTTAAATGTAGGCATGGTATCTGGCTCCATGTGACCCCGTAAATCCTGCAGATCAGATACGATTAACAAATCATTGAACATCATGTTGGCACTCCTAAGATAAGTTTCATCCTGCCAATAAGAATCAGATGCAACATGTTCATGCAAATCAAGTGTCTCATTTACTGTAATATTAACATCAAACTCATTTACATTAGCATCTAGCTCAGGCTCAACAGAAGTGAAAAAATGTTTTTTCACAGTGATATTACGGACAAATTTATTTAAGTCCATAAGACTCCGGAAAAAATCAAAATTGCATCTGGGAGAAAATGACATGCCCTTAGAAAGGAGGTGCAACTGATCTTGAGAAATGATCTTAGCTGATAAATTGAAAATAGGTAAAGTCTCTACCTCCTCTTTCCATATTTTCGGGCGCTTGTGGATTGATTGATGTTTGCGCCCTGCCCTCCGTTTTTTGTTGAAGATCTAGTGTGAACGGCGTCCTCCCGATTCGGAAGGGGGGAGGATGCAGCACTTGGTTTACTCATCCCCGAATTGAGGGACCGATCCTGGGCTTCTAAGGTGGACATAACTGAATCAGTATCCTGTGAGGTAAAACTCACTTTCATGTCTTTCTTATTTCTGCGGTATTGTTGTTTGTTTCTATTAGATTTAAGAATGGACTTAGGTGTACGTGCAACTCAAGCGTTAGATGGCCATTTGTACACAGTTCTTGATTTATAATCCTGGAGATCTCTTTGAAATTTAATCTGCTTCGTTTCAGTAATAATGGACTCCAGTTTAGCCAAGTTGTCAACAATCGAGGTATCCAAGGCTATAAAATCCGTATGGTTTTCAAACAAAGAGGCTTGTGTTTGTAGGTCTTGGATTTTTTTGTTTATATCCTCCAAGGTTTTTTCCTCGTATGACATGATAAGCGCCATAAATTTCAGCGAGGAATCGGTCATAAGGGCTTCTCACTCTTGTTTACAGGATTCACAATAGATTGTTGTGGGGAATTTACGTAACCGAAGGCCTCTCAGAACCCTCTTTTGTTCTGCGTATTTTCTAAGGGTTGCTAAGTCCCACCAAACTCTTGCTTCAAAGATCAATGCATCATGCAATTCATTCATAAGAATTCTTAAATCCACTGTACCTTGTGCCTCTGGTGTTGTAGCATTAAAGATGTCTTGCATCTTAGCCGGCCTGTCCAGACGCTCCTCCACCGGTTTAAGGCTGCCACCGGTCGCCATATTGCGTAACAATCAGCAATGCGTACGGGAGATAGGAGAGCACGGGAAAATTAAAGTCCAAGATTCAGAAGCATACAGAAAGCAGGTATCCCGGCTCAATGCCTGGTCTGGATGCTGGGCGCGGAGTGGGTGTGGACCTCCCCCGGAATAATCACAAAGAAAGAGAAGAACTCCAGCTCAGCTCAGGAAGATACGGCTTTATTCACATCAACGAGGCAACAGGTACAGGGAGGAAGTGACGCGTTTCGGCCAGGGGTTGGCCTTAGTCGTACAATGATTAGAAGTTCTAAGAACCCTTATATATGGTTCCGAGAGTGAAGGCAGGTCCTCAGGGACAATCAATCACCGGCAACTCCCATTCACGATCGGAACCATTCACATAGAGAAAACACAGAAATGTAAGAGAGTGTACATATCCATGTCATATAGTGTGAACAAATGGTTAAAAGAAAAACATTTATTATATTGTCTAAAATATATGAAAAGTACACAATCAATAAAAGTAGGAGTATTATGACAATGCTTGTGAGCAAGATAGTAAGTGTGCATGGACAACCCTGCAATACATGCATTTGCTCACAGAAGTATAAAAATAAATGCGTTTTCTAGTGTCCATGTGAACAGCGGCATAAAATATTTGTTCACACTATATGACATGGATATGTTCACTCTCTTACATCTCTGTGTTTTCTCTATGTGAATGGTTCTGATCGTGAATGGGAGTTGCCGGTGATTGATTGTCCCTGAGCACCTGCCTTCACTCTCGGAACCATATATAAGGGTTCTTAGAACGTCTAATCATTGGACGACTAAGGCCAGCACCTGGCCGAAACGCGTCACTTCCTCCCTGTACCTGTTGCCTCGTTGATGTGAATAAAGCCGTATCTTCCTGAGCTGAGCTGGAGTTCTTCTCTTTCTTTTTGTTAGTTTTCCTTTTATTTCTTGTGGCCAGGCTGGAAAATTCTCATCATATTAAGAACAGCTCCTCATCTCTCCAGGCACCAATTGACCAAAAATTAGATAAATAAAATAGGTTTATTATCTCCTATGATATTATTAGTTAGCAGAACCAATAAATACCAAGACTAATATGCACATTCACCATGGGGGATGACTTATCATTTGCGTGAAAATTTTCACTATGTGAATTTTCATTTGTGCAGTATTTTTTCCCGGTGGGGATTTCTGTATCTGATTTAAGAAAATGCGCAGCAAGATAATAATTTGTGTGAATTTTTTAAATAATGTGCAACAGCGGAAAAGACATCAGACAGCGAACACCCCACAACCTATGGAGGGTAGAGTATAATTGTGCAATTTGTTTTATCTACAAACTGTAGAGCAATGCCCCATCCATGCGCAAATATACAAAAAACAAAATGATGAAGCAAGTACAAAGGGTAAAAACTGTAAAGGCTGTAATCGCACCACCCTCAGCGTGATTGACAGCCTCAGCACTGGACGGGGTGGGGAGCTATACTTACCTAGTCACGTTGCTTTGGCTGTAATCATGATCCTTTAGCGTGATTGACAGCCCTAGCACTGGAGGGTGTGAAGAGCTATACTTACCTAGTCCCGTTGCTTCAGCTGTAATCACGCCCCCTCAGCATGATTGACAGCCATGGCATTGGAGGGGGTGGAGAGCTATACTTACCTAGTCCAGCTGCTTTGACTGTAGTCAGCCCCCCTAAGCGTGATTGACAGCCCCGGCGTGATTACAGCCGAAGCTGTGGGACTAGGTGAGTATAGCTTCCTGCCCAGGGGACTACTTACGGGGCCAACTGGGGACACCTTCTAACTTCAAATTCTCACCAATCCTGATAGCAGGAATGTCTCTCGGGGATGGTTAGAAGGAAGATTATACCGTATATAGCACGTTGTCACTCATTATATACAGTAGAATCTCAGGACAGGTTCCCTTTAATAACACATATCTCGCCAGGTGTTTTTGACTTTGTTTTTAGGAAGTCACAAAAAAATCTAGAAGACTTTTTATGGAAATTATGCAGTAAGTAACAAATCTGTAACGCTGATTCTTTTCTCAATTGCCTCTCTTATCCCAGACTTTTCTCTTGAGTCTCCCACTGGTAAGTTAGTAGAAGTAATAGACATTCTCTGGGTTGCTGTAGACCGGCACTACTTCTGCCTGCCAGCGCTGTAACTTTTAATCCTGCCCGGTGCACACTGCAGTTTCGAAAATTTCCATAGATTTTCATTTTTTATCTACCATCCCCACAATTACTACAGAAGCCAAGTATACAATAATTTTACATTTGATTTTTTTTTTTCTTTCTTTAGGGCACAACTCTTGCCCCGGCTAATCCCTGTGTGAACAAGGCCAAGAGTTGGTTTCCAAGACCCATTGGGCCCCGTTGTGCTTTAGTCGAGTCCCAGTATATTACATCCATCTGGAAGTGTCCTAAGGACAGAGAACTCAAAGTGCAGAGATATTGTATGAAGTCGATGCAGCTCTATTCTAAGGAGCTATAGACATTCCATATACCGCCATATGGTACGTCGTATTACAGAGACATTTCCACCCAGGTGCTCCTAAGAGAGAATAATTCTATAATATAACCTGAGATGATGCATAACATTCTTCATATACACAATCTAACAGATAAATATTATACATATGTCTATAGAAAACCAGAGACATATAGTGCAGTAGGGCCCCAGAGAAGAAGAGCTCATGCCCATTTTCTTGTCCAAAAATCAGCTGCAGATTCCATAGTACATATACAGAGGTTTAAAAAAAGTATCGCGCAGAAAAACGTATCCCCTATGGAGTGTCCAGAGTCCCTGGGATCTCCTGTGCGGGACCCTGGCTCTTCCGGGGAATGTAGTTGTAGCGTGACGACCCCGGCACAAAGTGACAGCTGACACGCCACCTCCATGTATCCTTATGGGAGAGCTGGAGATAGCTGTACCACTCTCCCATAAAGATACATGAAGGGGGGCGTGTTGGCTGCCATTTTGTGCTGAGGTTGACATGCCCCTTCCCAAGGAGAGCCGAAGTCCTGCACAGGAGATCGCTTGGAGTCCCAGCAGTCACACTCCTGCAATCTAAAACTTATCCTGTGCGATATATCTCTTTTAAAGTGTCCCTGTCCTCAACAAAAACTGAGGACAAGCAGGGCTCTGTACACTGAGTACAACCAGGGCTCTGTACACTGAGGACAAGCAGGGCTTTGTACACTGAGGAGAAGCAGGGCTCTGTACACTGAGGACAAGCATGACAGTGTGCACTGAGGCTCTATAACATTCTCCTGGCTCATACTTCAGGATGATTGACAAGCCAGGAGTCTGCACAGATCCCTGCTTGTCCTGCCCTCACTTCCTGTTTTTGGACTCTTCATAGAGACAGACAGACAATAGGTGCAGGGACAGCATTTTTTCACGCAAAAATATGCACAATTTTTGACCAATGAATATTACAAATATATATACAATGGTATTATCTACATTTTATAAAAAGTTTTTGTTGACGACAGGTACACTTTAACCCCTTAAGGACCAAGACAATTATGCCTGTACGCCCCTTAAAGACCAGGCCTGTGTTTTCAAATCGGGATGTATGACTCTGTTAGAGAATAACTCTGGTAACGTTTTGCCAATCACGATATTTCTGACATTGTTTTTTTTTTGTCACAAGTTGTCCTTCATGTACATAGTAAAAGTAAGCCGATATCATTTGTAGGTTTTTTTTTTAGAACGCAAAAAATCATGAAATTAAAAATAAAATATATATATTTTTGTGTTGCTATTTTAACACTAATAGGCTGCATATATTTATACTTAATGACCAAATAGTTTATGCCAGATGTCTACTTATTTTGAAAGTATTTTTTTAATCAATATTTTAAATGAATTAGAAGTCGAAAATTTTACTTGAAATTTTGAAAATTTTGAAAATATGAAAAGTAAATTTTTTTTTTAAAGTGCTATGCAAGGTTTGCAGAAACTTGAACGTGGTAGAACATTGGACCCCCCCTCAACTGACCCTATTTAAAAATTAAACCCCTCAAGGTATTCGCTAGGGGGTAAAGTGAGTATTTTAACAACATCGTTTTTTGGCAGGAATTATTACTAAGTCAGTGTTAAAAATTCGAAATTAGCTTTTTTTTCACAAATGTGTCATTTGTGGGACATATTTTTTGTACATTGCTTCTGATATTGAAAGAAATGCTCCCAATATTTTATTGAGTAGCTCGGCCCATGTTTGGAAATACCCCCACTTAGGCCATATTTGGTTCCTTGGCTGCGTGGTAGGACCCAGAAGGAGAGGAGAGCCATTTGGCTTTAAGGGCATCATTTTAGGCCGGATGGATTATAGGCCGCACTTCATCCCTGCAAAGGGTTTTAGCTGCCAGAACCATACAGAACCCCCACAAGTGACCCCATTATATATAAAGAACCCCCACAAGTGACCCCATTATATATACAGAACCCCAACAAGTGACCCCATTATATATACAGAACCCCCACAAGTGACCCCATTATATATACAGAACCCCCACAAGTGACCCCATTATATATACAGAACCCCCACAAGTGACCCCATTATATATACAGAACCCCCACAAGTGACCCCATTATATATACAGAACCCCCACAAGTTACCCCATTATATATACAGAACCCCCACAAGTGACCCCATTTTGGAAACTACAGTGGAAAAATAAAAATGTGCTACTTTTTTCACAAATGCATCATTTGTGGGCCATATTTTTGGTACATTGCACCTGAAAAGTAGGAAATGCGCCCCATATTTTATTACGTTGTTCGTCCCGTGTTCGGTAATACCCCCGCTTAGGCCTTATACTCGAGTGAATTCTCCGCCTGTCAATCCCTTCTCAGTGGTCTTCAACCTGCGGCCCTCCAGATGTTGCAAAACTACAACTCCCAGCATGCCCGGACAGCCATCGGCTGTCCGGGCATGCTGGGAGTTTTAGTTTTGAAACATCTGGAGGGCCGCAGGTTGAAGACCACTACATCCTTCATCATCATCCAAACCCCCCCTTTAGTTTTCTACTCACCACCCCTCGGTGGGAAGGAAGGGTGAGCTGGTTCGGGCCATCTATGCTGCAGGGACCGCCCGGTGGGGAGGGTTAGTCTTTCCGGGCTGTCCATCTTCATCGGGAGGCCCTCTTCTCCTCTCCGGGCCTGCCCCGGACTAGTGACGTTGCCTTGACGACGACGCACAGGGACGTACATGCGCAGCAGACGTCCGTGATGTCCCTGCGCATGAACGTCCCTGTGCGTCATCGTCAAGGCAACGTCACTAGTCCGGGGCCAGCCCGGAGTGGAGAAGAGGGCCTCCCGGAGGAGAGGGACAGCCCGGAACGACTAACCCTCCCCACCGGACGGTCCCTGCAGCATAGATGGCCTGGACCAGCTCACCCTTTCTTCCCACCGAGGGGAGGTGAGTAGAAAACGAAAAAGGGGGGTCTGGATGATAACAAAGGCCGCAGTGGTCTTCAACCTGCTGAACTCCAGATGTTTAAAAACTACAACTCCCAGCATGCCCGGACAGCTGATGGCTGTCCTGGCATGCTGGAAGTTGTAGTTTTGCAACATCTGGAGGTTCGCAGGTTGAAGACCACTGATGAAGGGATTGACAGGCGGTGATGATGAAGGGGGGGGATGATGAAGGGGGTCTGGATGATTACATGGGGGGATGATGTATTTCCCACCCTAGGCTTATAGTCGAGTCAATAACTTTTCCTGGGTTTTTGAGGTTAAATTAGGGGCCTCGGCTTATATTCGCGTTAGCTTACACTCGCGTATATACGGTATAGGCCGCAGTTCATCTTGCAAAGCATTCTAGCTGTCAGGATAATACCGCACCCCCAGATGTGACACCATTATATATACCGCACCCCCAGATGTGACACCATTATATATACCGCACCCCCAGATGTGACACCATTATATATACCGCACCCCCAGATGTGACACATTATATATACCGCACCCCCAGATGTGACCCTATTTTCGAAACCACGTCCCCTAACATATTCACCTATGGCAAAATTGAGTACGTTGAGCCCTTAATGTGTGGCTAGAATTATTTCAAAGTCAGTGGAAAAAAATAGCAATTAGCTTTTTTCCACAAATTCTTTATTTGTGGGACATCATTTTGGTAAAGCGCTTTTGAAATGGAGGAAATTAGATAAGGCATAAGAAGGCTGGTTAGTCATATTCTCCACACGACACTAGTACAATTCACCCAAGTGAAGGGGGGATGACGTGTGGCAACTGTAGAATTTATAATTATGTCTTATCCGAATGAACTTAGTTCTTAATATATAAGGTAATCAATAGGACATATGATGTTTTCCTATATACAATCAAGTATTGTTCCGGACATCTATACAGACATATTATGTTATGGCCCATACTATAAAAGGTTACAAGGCATTGTAACATATTAGTCTCTCACTGAAGAGTGTTGCAGTCATTAGCATGAAAAAATATATAAATGCAAAAAGAAAAGACTAAGAACTGCATGGTTTGAAACGCGTTGGCGTTTCAGCTTTGTTTTTAACCTCACGTGGATTTTTGTTGTTCCTTATTTTTAATATGGATTAATTAAATTTTGGACTTTTAAATTTTATTTCTATTTGGGAGCTGGAGCATCTGCACCTTTTCTTCAGTCATTAGCATCTGTGAACTGTGACCTTGTCAAAAGCCGTGCCAGTCTTGTGTATGTTATTTTAACAAATAATTAGCCATTTGAGTGGACAGATAGAGAGTTCACACATCTGTGTTGCAGAATCCTCCATTGTATTATTATCTTTCCAATAAATTTATAGTTGGGAATATGTACAACTAGGCCCCACGATGTCTAACGGTGCACCATGGTTAAAGGGGTACTCTGGCCCTAAGACATCTTATTCCTTATCCAAAGGGTCCTGCCGCTTGGGACCCCAGCAATCTAGCACACAGCACCCACCTGTAAGCACTGCGGGAAGCTCTAGAGGCTCTCAATGTTATGCCTCCGGACCACGGGGACGGAGTATCGTGACATTACGACTCCACCCCCGTGTGATGTCACTGCCCCGCCCCCTCAATGCAGGTCTATGGGAGGGGTCGCGATGGCTGGTGTGATGTCATGAAGGGGTCAAGGCTATGACGTCACGAGCTCCCAGTGCCGACTCTAAGCGGAGTACCCCTTTAATGTTTATAACCTTGTAACTAATAAACCTGCATATTTTATTATACCTGTGTATTATTGTAATTTATAAAAAAAATACATCCTTAGCGCTAATGTTCTCCCTTCATAAAAAGAACTTGATATCTGAGGAAATAGTCGGACTCAGATGTGAATTGTATTGATTAGGTTTGTCTGCATTTCACCAGGTCATAATTGTGATATTTTTGATAATTTTCTAAATTAAACATTTTTCATAATTAATATTTTTATGACCATGACTCATAATTCAGAACTGAGTTATTACCGCACGACACAGCACACACCCCTCCTAATTGGCCAGATCACAATGCATCCCCCAATGACGAGCAGGGCCATTGCCAGGAAAACAAGGAATGCCACCTACAACCAAAGAGAGAAAACAGGCGGCAGTGCTGGAGATGGACCAGGCAAGATCATTACACACAATGGCCCTCATTTACTAATCTAAAACCCACTAGTTTTTGTTGGGTATTTCCAAGTAATTTTGGTGCGCAGTGTCTGAGTCAAGTCTTCTATATAGTCACCGTGGCCTGCACTAAAGTGTCTCAACATATTGTAAGTCCCAGCAAGGCGGTGAGGTCCCTCTGTGTCCCTGGTCACCTCCTTGGGATATTGGCTATACTGCATAAACTGTATCACCTTTCTACCCTTAGTAAACTTACCATTGTCCGTAACTTGGCGTCGGTGTCTTCATTGCCCCCGTGCCTAGCCCAGGACCAGCGGTATGACCTTCGGGTGGTTAAGGCCAAACCACGCCCTGGCATCATGACAAGAAGGGGTTAATAACATCTGCCTCCAGAGTTTCAATAAAAACATTTCAGGGATCAATGATGAGGCTTACTAGTATCTGGCATTGGGTTCAAGGAAAGGTCTAGGAAAAGATTAGGAACAGCTATGGTCAATTCCTTTATTCATCCCTGTTTAGCACCTTCATCCCTGACTGCTTTTGTTTTACATTTTTTATGTCATCATCCATTTCAGCATCTCAATCCCTGGTCATCGAAAAGGAAAGGGAAGTCGCTACTCTTCTTATCTGCTAGTAAAGCTACATGTTTCATGTGTTTTTTTTTTTTGTTTTTTTTATTGTACCTACCTGTCTGTTATCCTTTTCAGTTCTACAGTAATTCCTGGGGGTATCTGAGTATCTGAACAACAGTTAGGACCAAGAAATAGACACTGTTATAGGTAAAGTCAAGTTCTGCCATCTACTGACCAGTCTGTATCATTACAACAGTAGAGGCTAATGCAGCTCTATAAGAGCCATAGCATGACTCCGTACAAGGCAGTGCCCCGATACGGTGATGTGCATGGACCCTAGAGGTTATATACAGCTGTAATACACATGGGGGCCCAATATATATGCCCATTGATCTATGGTTAATATTGCGCTTATGAACTTTCTCTCATAGCAGATGCAAAACTTCATTCACGTCTCAGGAACCCAACTATTGGAAGAGCCTAACATTAGGAAAATGATCCATTGTGGAAACTCGGGGAAGGTTAAAGGGGTACTCCGGTAAAAACCTTTTTTCTTTTAAGTCAACTGGTGGCAGAAAGTTAAACATATTTGTAAATTACTTCTATTAAAAAATCTTAATCCTTCCTGTACTTATTCGCTGCTGAATACTACAGAAGAAATTATTTTCTTTTTGGAATGCTCTCTGATGACATCACAAGCACAGTTCTCTAATCCCACATTATTATAATAATAATAACACTTTATTTACTGTTGTCCTTAGTGGGATTTGAACCCAAGTGCCCAGCACTGCAAGGCAGCAGTGCTAACCACTGAGCCACCATGCTGCCCTTAGCATACATCTGCTATGCACGGTTGCTAAAATGGACAGAGATGTCAGCAGAGAGCACTGTGCTCGTGATGTCATCAGTGTTCCAAAAATAAAGGAATTTCCTCTATAGCATTCAGCAGCTAATAAGTACTGGAAGGATAAGATTTTTTAATAGAAGTAATTTACAAATATGTTTAACTTTCTGCCACCAGTTGATTTAAAAGAAAAAAGGTTTTCACCAGAGTACCCCTTTAATTAGATTCCCGGCATGGGATAGATATAGAAATTAATAAGCGCGCAATAAATGAAAATTGCGCAGTTGATCTTCGTTCATTTATTGCATACGCAGCATTTAAATCTCTGTGCTAAACCGAACGAGGACGCGTTATACCCTAAGTGATAATTCAATAAAGCTGCTGAAACTAATGTGAGAACAATATATTATAATACAACGCATCCGAGACCGGATTCAAAACGAACGGCGGAAGAGAATTACAGGCAATTATTAAGGTACAATAAATGTGTAAACTAAAACACAAGGGGTAATTGAATTATATTTTATAGGGTAAACCTGCAGGTCCCATAAAGCTGATGTCACATATAGGTTTTTGGGGGTTTCTTGTGGCATCTAAATAACGGCATCAATTATATTCATCATTTTACAAGAATATTCTGTCCTATTTGGACAAATTGCAACATACATTTTTTTTTTTAAGCAATATATTTGGCTACAGAACTCTTGTAATGTCATCTTCTGCTTTTTGATGTGGAACCAGTTGCTGACAACGGTCTTTATTTTGTCTGGTTTTAAAGCACTGTTCCTATTGCTCCCCTATAATTATTTATTGATAAAGATATATAAAAACTATAATACTGCTCCTATATACAAGAATATAACTACTATAATACTGCTCCTATATACAAGAATATAACTACTATAATACTGCTCCTATATACAAGAATATAACTACTATAATACTGCTCCTATATACAAGAATATAACTACTATAATACTGCTCCTATATACAAGAATATAACTACTATAATACTGCTCCTATATACAAGAATATAACTACTATAATACTCCTCCTATATAGAAGAATATAACTACTATAATACTGTTCCTATATACAAGAATATAACTACTATAATACTGCTCCTATATACAAGAATATAACTACTATAATACTGCTCCTATATACAAGAATATAACTACTATAATACTACTCATATATAGAAGAATATAACTACTATAATACTGCTCCTATATACAAGAATATAACTACTATAATACTGCTCCTATATAAAAGAATCTAACTACTATAATACTGCTCCTATATACAAGAATATAACTACTATACTACTGCTCCCTATATACAAGAATATAACTACTATAATACTGCTCCCTATATACAAGAATATAACTACTATAATACTGCTCCCTATATACAAGAATATAACTACTATAATACTGCTCTTATATAAAAGAATAAAACTACTATAATACTGTCTCCTATATGCAAAAATATACCTACTATAATACTGCTCCTATATACAATAATATAACTACTATAATACTGCTCCTATATACAAGAATATAACTACTATAATACTGTCTCCTATATACAAGAATATAACTACTATAATACTGCCCCTATATACAAGAATATAACTACTATAATACTGCTCCTATACACAAGAATATAACTACTATAATACTGTTCCTATATACAAGAATATAACTACTATAATACTGCTCCTATATACAAGAATATAAGTATTATAATAATGCTCCTATGTTCAAGAATGTAACTACTATAATACTGCTCCTATATACAAGAATATAACTACTATAATACTGCTCCTATATACAAGAATATAACTACTATAATACTGCACCTATACACAAGAATATAACTACTATAATACTGCACCTATATACAAGAATATAACTACTATAATACTGACTCCTATATACAAGAATATAACTACTATAATACTGCCTCCTATATACAAGAATATAACTACTATAATACTGCCTCCTATATACAAGAATATAACTACTATAATACTGCTCCTATAAACAAGAATATAACTACTATAATACTGCTCCTATATACAAGAATATAACTATTATAATACTGCTCCTATATATAAGAATATAACTACTATAATACTGCTCCTATATACAAGAATATAACTACTATAATACTGCTCCTATATACAAGAATATATCTACTATAATACTGCTCCTATATACAAGAATATATCTACTATAATACTGCCCCTATATACAAGAATATAACTTCTATAATACTGCTCCTATATACAAGAATATAACTACTATAATACTGCCTCCTATATACAAAAATATAACTACTATAATACTGCTCCTATATACAAGAATATAACTACTATAATACTGCTCCTATGTACAAGAATATAACTACTATAATACTGCTCCTATATACAAGAATATACTATAATACTTCTCCTATATACAAGAATATATCTACTATAATACTGCCCCTATATACAAGAATATAACTTCTATAATACTGCTCCTATATACAAGAATATAACTACTATTATACTGCCTCCTATATACAAAAATATAACTACTATAATACTGCTCCTATATACAAGAATATAACTACTATAATACTGCTCCTATGTACAAGAATATAACTACTATAATACTGCTTATATATACAAGAATATATCTACTATAATACTGCTCCTATATATAAGAATATAACTACTATAATACTGCTCCTAAATACAAGAATATAACTACTATAATATTGCCTCCTATATACAAGAATATAACTACTATAATACTGCCCCTATATATAAGAATATAACTACTATAATATTGCCTCCTATATACAAGAATATACCTACTATAATACTGCTCCTATATGCAAGAATATAACTACTATAATACTGCTCCTATATACAAGAATATATCTACTATAATACTGCTCCTGTATACAAGAATATATCTACTATAATACTGCCCCTATATACAAGAATATAACTTCTATAATACTGCTCCTATATACAAGAATATATCTTGTCATGGTCTTGCAGCGGCGATAGCAACCAGGTCGTATCCACCGGCAACGGCTCAACCTCTCTGACTGCTGAGATGGTGTGGGACAGAAGGACTAGACAGAGGCAAGGTCAGACGTAGCAGAAGGTCGGGGCAGGCGGCAAGGTTCGTAGTCAAAGAGGATAGCAGGAGATCTGGAACACAGGCTTTGGACAACACTAAACGCTTTCACTGGCACAAGGCAACAAGATCCGGCATGGAAGTGCAGGGGAAGTGAGGTAATATAGCCAGGGAGCAGGTGGAAGCTAATTAGGCTAATTGGGCCAGGCACCAATCATTGGTGCACTGGCCCTTTAAATCTTAGAGAGCTGGCGCGCGTGTGCCCTAAGGAGTGGAGCCGCGCGCGCCAGGACATGACAGCCGGGGGCCGGGACAGGTGAGTGACTTGGGATGCGATTCGCGAGCGGGCGCGTCCCGCTATGCGAATTGCATCCCCGCCGGCAATGTCAGTGCAGCGCTCTCGGTCAGCGGGTCTGACCGGGGCGCTGCAGAGAGAGGAACGCCGCGAGCGCTCTGGGGAGTAGGAGGGACCCGGAGCGCTCGGCGTAACAGTACCCCCCCCCCCTTAGGTCTCCCCCTTTTCTTGTCCGGCAATTGCTTCACGTGGGACGAGGACACTGGGAGCGATTGTAGGGTTTCCTCAAAGGCAGGCAGTTCAGCAGGAGTGGGAATGGGGAGGGAGGGCAGAGGGTGAAGTTTGGCACAGGGCAGAGTGTCACCAGGACGGGGGCTATGAGGAGGCACGGCACAGTCCTGATAGGCCTTGGGGAGACCAGGCACAGGAGGAGACACTGAGGCCCAACAGACGGGACAGGGAGCAGAGGTGAGGCATTTCTTACGGCAAGCAGAACCCCAATTCTTGAACTCCCCGGTGGTCCAGTCAAGGGTGGGAGAATGATGCTGGAGCCATGGCAGACCGAGGAGGACTTCAGAGGTACAGTTGGGAAGGACGAACAATTCAATCTTTTCGTGATGGGGTCCAATGCACATTAAGAGGGGTTCTGTGCAGTAACGCTTAGTACAGTCCAACTTCACTCCGTTGACCAAAGAAATGTAGAGCGGCTTGACGAGACGGGTCACCGGGATGCAGAATTTATTCACCAAAGAGTCCAGAATAAAATTTCCAGAAGAACCAGAGTCCAAGCAGGCCACGGCTGAGAGGGAGGAGTTGGCAGAAGGAGAAATCCGCACGGGCACAGTGAGACGTGGAGAAGCAGACTTTGTACCAAGAGACGCCACACCCACGTGAGCTGGGTGCATGCGTTTCCCAGACGTGGAGGACGAATAGGGCAATCCACCAAGAAATGTTCGGTGCTAGCGCAGTACAGACAAAGATTTTTTTCCCTACAGCGAGTCCTCTCTTCCTGGGTCAGGCGAGACCGATCCACTTGCATAGCCTCCTCGGCGGGAGGCACAGGGGTAGATTGCAAAGGATACTGTGGGAGAGAGGTGCCCAGAGATCAAGTTCTTTTTCCTGGCGGAGCTCCTGGTGTCTGTCAGAAGAACGCATGTCAATGCGGGTGGCCAAATGGATAAGTTCTTGCAAGTTGGCAGGAATCTCTTGTGCGGCCAGCACATCCTTGATGTTACTGGATAGGCCTTTTTTAAAGGTCGCGCAGAGAGCCTCGTTATTCCAAGATAATTCGGAAGCGAGAGTACAAAATTGGGTGGCGTACTCGCCTACTGAAGAATTACCCTGGACCAGGTTCAGCAGGGCAGTCTCGGCAGAAGAAGCTCGGGCTGGTTCCTCGAAGACACTACGGACTTCAGCGAAGAAGGACTGGACTGTGGCTGTGGCAGGATCATTGCGGTCCCAGAGCGGTGTGGCCCAAGACAAGGCCTTTCCAGATAGAAGACTCACTACGAACGCCACCTTAGACCGTTCTGAAGGAAACAAGTCCGACAACATCTCCATATGCAGGGAACATTGAGACAAGAAGCCACGGCAGAGTCGGGAGTCCCCATCAAACTTGTCCGGCAGGGACAAGCGGAGGCTAGGAGCGGCCACTCGCTGCGGAGGAGGTGCAGGAGCTGGCGGAGGAGATGGTTGCTGCTGTAGCAGTGGCAGAAGTTGCTGTAACGTGGCGGTCAACTGCGACAGCTGCTGTCCTTGTTGGGCAATTTGCTGAGATTGCTGGGCGACCACCGTGGGTAGGTCAGCGAGACTTGGCAGCGGCACCTCAGCGGGATCCATGGCCGGATTTACTGTCACTATTCGGCTGGCTGGAGGGTGATCCTCTGTGCCAGAGAGGGATTGGCGTGGACCGTGTCGGTGGACCGGTTCTAAGTTGCTACTGGTTTTTACCAGAGCCCGCCGCAAAGCGGGATGGTCTTGCAGCGGCGGTAGCAACCAGGTCGTATCCACCGGCAACGGCTCAACCTCTCTGACTGCTGAGATGGCGTGGGACAGAAGGACTAGACAGAGGCAAGGTCAAACGTAGCAGAAGGTCGGGGCAGGCGGCAAGGTTCATAGTCAATGAGGATAGCAGGAGATCTGGAACACAGGCTTTGGACAACACTAAACGCTTTCACTGGCACAAGGCAACAAGATCCGGCAAGGAAGTGCAGGGGAAGTGAGGTAATATAGCCAGGGAGCAGGTGGAAGCTAATTAGGCTAATTGGGCCAGGCACCAATTATTGGTGCACTGGCCCTTTAAAACTTAGAGAGCTGGCGCGCGCGCGCCCTAAGGAGTGGAGCCGCGCGCGCCAGGACATGACAACCGGGGGCCGGGACAGGTGAGTGACTTGGGATGCGATTCGGGAGCGGGCGCGTCCCGCTATGCGAATCGCACCCCCGCCGGCAATGTCAGTGCAGCGCTCCCGGTCAGCGGGTCTGAACGGGGCGCTGCAGATAGAGGAACGCCGCGAGCGCTCCGGGGAGGAGCAGGGACCCGGAGTGCTCGGCGTAACAACAAGAATATATCTACTATAATACTGCTCCTATATATAAGAATATATCTACTATAATACTGCCCCTATATACAAGAATATAACTACTATAATACTGCTCCTATATACAAGAATATAACTACTATATTACTGTCCCCTATATACAAGAATATAACTACTATAATAATGTTCCTATATACAAGAATACAACTACTATAATACTGCTCCTATATACACGAATATAACTACTATAATACTGCTCCTATATACATCAGTATAACTACTATAATACTGCCCCTATATACAAGAATATAACTACTATAATACTGCTCCTATATACAAGAATATAACTACTATAATACTGCTCCTATATACAAGAATATAACTACTATAATACTGCTCCTATATACAAGACTATAACTACTATAATACGGCTCCTATATACAAGAATATAACTACTATAATACTGCTCCTATATACAAGAATATAACTACTATAATACTGCTCCTATATACAAGAATATAACTACTATAATACTGCTCCTATATACAAGACTATAACTACTATAATACGGCTCCTATATACAAGAATATAACTACTATAATACTGCTCCTATATACAAGAATATATCTACTATAATACTGCCCCTATATACAAGAATATAACTACTATAATACGGCTCCCATATACAAGAATATAACTACTATAATACTGCTCCTATATTCAATAATATCACTGTTTGCTGTATGATCCTATCATCTTGATCACTTGCCCTGTTTTCTCATCATTGGTAATAATTTTATAACTAGACGTAACCCGCCCTATACTGTCCCTGTATCCGGGATCCCTTGGCGATGTCATGGTGGCGCGGTCGGTTCTTGTGCACTCTCATGCATGGCCCCACAGTCTGTTTTGTCTCCTTTCTTTCTAAAAGCTTTTTAAATTCAGCTGAGAAAAACATGTCAAAACTCTTTAAACAATGATAAATGTGCCCCGGGCGCCCAACTTTCCTCCTTCCTTACAAGGCGGTGAGTGACGGTGATTTATGACGTTGGAGATTTTCCTTAAGCTAGTGGTTTTCAAAGAATAAAGAAAGGTCAAAGGAGCCGAGCATCCCACATGGCTCCGTCAGACTTGTAGAGTTCTGATTTTATAAATAATGTATAAATCCGCTTATAAATAATAACAACGGAATATTTTTATTTAGAATGACTGTTTCCATTTTTGTCTTGTTGGATTTACGTCTTCTCGTATTTATCACACTGGGAAATATACAAAAAATAAATTATATCTCAAAAGGGTTCTACTCGTTATTCATTAAAATTAAAAATCTGAAACCATTTGAGATCATTTTTGAAAATTACTAAGTTTTTTTTCATGCGCTGTGCTTCCTGTCAGTGATTGGAAATATTTATTGTACTGTATACTGGATTATGTAGATCTACTACAATGTCACAGAGTATTAACCTACAAAAGGATGATCATGTTTTTATTTTTTAATCAACTGGTCCCAGAAAGTTAAACAGATTTGTAAATGACTTCTATTAAAAAATCTTAATCCTTCCAGTACTTATTAGCTGCTGAATACTTGAGAGGAAATTATTTTCTTTTTGGAACACAGAGCTCTCTGCTGACATCATGAGCACAGTGCTCTCTGCTGACATCTCTGTCCATTTTAAGAACTGTCCAGAGCAGGAGAAAATCCCCATAACAAACATATGCTGCCCTGGACAGTTCCTAAAATGGACAGAGATGTCAGCAGAGAGCACTGTGCTCGTGATGCCATCAGAGAGCTCTGTGATGCAAAAAGAAAATAATTTCCACTGTAGTATTCAGCAGCTAATAAGTACTGGAAGGATTGAGATTTTTTAATAGAAGTAATTTACAAATTGATTTAACTTTCTGGGATCAGTTGATTTAAAAAATAAATTAGTAAGCGGGTTCTACAAGATAAGAAAAACATGCCTGCTTTCGTTAAAAACAGTGCCATACCTATCCGCAGGATGTTAAGGGTACTGCAGCTCAACTCCATTTGTTTCAGTAGCTCTGAGCTATAATAAAATGCACAACTGATAGAATTTATGAAATGAGTGGGTCTGGTTCTGACCTAAGGGTTAAAGGGGTACTCCGCTGCTCAGCGTTTGGAACAAACTGTTCTAAACGCTGGAGCCGGCTCCGGGAGCTCTTGACATCATAGACCCGCCCCCTCATGTCGTCATGCCCTGCCCCCTCAATGCAAGTCTATGGGAGGGGGCGTGACGGCTGTCAAGCCCCCTCCCATCATTGAGGGGGCAAGGTGTGACATAATTAGGGGGCGGAGCTATGACATCACGAGCTCCAGGAGCCGGCTCCAGCGTTCAGAACAGTTTGTTCCAAACGCTGAGCAGCGGAGTACCCCTTTAACCCCTTAACAACGCAGGACGTATATTTACGTCCTGCGCCGGCTCCTGCGATATGAAGCGGGGTCGCGCTGCGACCCCACAGCACATCGCGTCAAGCCCGGCGCTCATCAACGGCCGGGACCTGCGGCTAATAACACACATCGCCGATCGCGGCAATGTGTGGTATTAACCCTAAAGCGAATGTGAAACTATCCCGGCTAGTCAGTCGGGCTGTTCGGGACCGCCGCGGTGAAATCTCGGCGTCCCGAACCGCTTGCAGGACACCGGGAGGGCCCTTACCTGCCTCCTCGGTGTCTGATCGATGAATGACTGCTCCGTGTCTGAGATCCAGGCAGGAGCAGTCAAGAGCCGATAACGCTGATCACAGGCGTGTTAATACACGCCTGTGATCTGTGCAAAAGATCAGTGTGTGCAGTGTTATAGGTCCCTATGGGATAATAATGATCAGTATAAGAGATCAGTGTGTGCAGTGTTATAGGTCCCTATGGGATAACAATGATCAGTATAAGAGATCAGTGTGTGCAGTGTTATAGGTCCCTATGGGATAACAATGATCAGTGTGTGCAGTGTTATAGGTCCCTATGGGATAACAATGATCAGTATAAGAGATCAGTGTGTGCAGTGTTATAGGTCCCTATGGGATAAAAATGATCAGTATAAGAGATCAGTGTGTGCAGTGTATAAAACTGAAAAAAAAAGTAAAAAAAAAGTGTTAATAAAGGTCATTTAACCCCTTCCCTAATAAAAGTTTGAATCACCCCCCTTTTCGCATAAAAAAAATAAAACAGTGTAAAAAAAAAAAATATATACATATGTGGTATCGCCGCGTGCGTAAATGTCCGAACTATAAAAATATATCATTAATTAAACCACATGGTCAATGGCGTATGCGCAAAAAAATTCCAAAGTCCAAAAAAGCGTATTTTGGTCACTTTTTATACCATTAAAAAAATAATAAAAAGTGATCAAAAAGTCTGATCGAAACAAAAATCATACCGATAAAAACTTCAGATCACGTTGCAAAAAATGAGCCCTCATACCGCCCGGTACGTGGAAAAATAAAAAGGTAATTAGGATCAGAAGATGACATTTTTAAATGTATAAATTTTCCTGCATGTAGTTATGTATAAATTTTCCTGCATGTAGTTATGATTTTTTGTGACAAAATCAAACCTATATAAGTAGGGTATCATTTTCACTGTATGGACCTACGGAATAAAGAAAAGGTGTCATTTTTACCGAAATATGCACTGCGTAGAAACGGAAGCCCACAAAAGTTACAAAATGGCGTTTTTTCTTCGATTTTGTCGCACAATGATTTTTTTTTCCATTTCGCTGTGAATTTCTGGGTAAAATGACTAATTTCACTGGAAAGTAGAATTGGTGACGCAAAAAATAAGCCATAGTATGGATTTTTAGGTGGAAAATTGAGAGGGATATGATTTTTAAAAGGTAAGGAGGAAAAACGAAAGTGCAAAAACGGAAAAACCCTGAGTCCTTAAGGGGTTAAGTGATCTTAAGTTCTGTGTCACTGTGGCAATGCCCTGGACAGTTAGGGGGCTTGCAGCTTATCATTTCTTGTCTCAGCAAACATGCCAGTCAGTTTGCGTATCAAGTTGCCTGTGGTCAGTCTATCTGCACAAGCTTTTATTATACTACTTGCTTGATCCTTCCTGTGCACATTTGGCTCCTAACGATGACGTTCTGATTATCCTTCAGTCAGATGTTTATGTTCTGGAAGCTCTCTTAGTTTTCGGCCTGTCTGACTACACCTACTCTGTTTGTCTGTATATTCCCAGTGTTTTATTTTTTTTATTTCTCTTTAAAGTTTTAAATTTTTCAAAATTATGGGGTACAGGAAAGGAAAAAATGTTGAGTTTGTCACTGCAATTTCATGTTCATAGGATTAATGTGTGTGGTATTCTATTGCCCAATATACCAGTGCTAGCTCACATCCGCCGGACCCGGCTGGTATTGATTAGTGTTGAGCGGCATAGGCCATATTCGAATTCGCGAATATTCGCGAATATATGGACGAATATTCGTCATATATTCGCGAATATTCGCATATTCGTTATATTCCCGTTTTATTTTCGCATATGCGAAAGTTCGCGTATGCGAAAATTTACACGTGAAAATTAGCATACTCGAAAATTCGCATACTCGTAAATGCGCATATGCGAAAATTAGCATACACTAATTTTCGCATATGCGAATTTTCGCGCGCCAGTCTCACACAGTAGTATTAGAGCCTTCTTTACACCACACAAGCTGGAAGCAGAGAGGGATGATCACTGTGATGTGTACTGTGAAGAAAAAAAAAAAAAAAAAATGAAAATTCGTAATTACGAATATATAGCGCTATATTCGCGAAATTCGCGAATTCGCGAATATGCGATATTCGCGAATAATATTCGAATTGCGAATATTCGCGAGCAACACTAGTATTGATCGTACTGATATGCCCTCGACTTAGTTTCCCAAGCCCAAAATGCTTTGATCTTGATCTTACGTTTTCAAAGACTCATACGCACCACCATTAATCTATAATGTTAGCTATTATACTTGATGTTACTTTACCTAGTATGACCATACTTGTATTTGCCTACAGTTGACAAATTTCAATAAAAACCTTATGTTAAAAAAAAAAGATGTCAGATCGCTGCAGTCCCGCTGCTGGGGTCCCCCGGGATCGCCGCTGTGGCACTACGCTATCATTGCTGCACAGAGCGAGTTCGCTCTGTGTGTAATGATGGGCGATACAGGGGACAGAGCAGAGTGACGTCATGGCTCCGCCCCTCATGACATCACGGCCCATCCCCTTCATTCAAGTCTATGGCAGTGGGAGTGACGACCGCCACGCCCCCTCCCATAGACTTGAATTGAGGGGGGCAGGCCATTACATCACGAGGGGTGGAGCCGTGACGTAACGATGCTCCGGCCCCTGTAATGCCCGTCATTACGTGCAGGGCAAACTCGAGGGACCCCGGCAGCGGGACCCAGGCGATCTGACATCTTATGCCCTTTAACCCTTGACCAAACTCTGTTCACTTTGTTTTCTTTCAGTGATAAGAATACGCAGGACTTAGTTTAAGCCCCTTTGGCAGTAATTCCAGCCTCCAGTCTTCTTCGGGATGAGGCCACAAGGTTTGTGCACCAACCCTGACTATTCTCTGTGTCCCCACAGCATGCTGCTGGCCCCAGTATGCTTCACTGTAGGAATGGTATTGGCCAGTTGATGGGCAGTGCCTGGTTTTCCCCAGATATGATGCTGACCCCACTATGATCACTGTAGGGATGGTATTGGGCAGGTGATGGACAGTGCCTGGTTTCCTCCAGACATGATGCTGCCCCCACCATGATCACTGTAGGAATGGTATTGGCCAGTTGATGGGCAGTGCCTGGTTTTCCCCAGATATGATGCTGACCCCACCATGATCACTGTAGGGATGGTATTGGGCAGGTTATGGGCAGTACCTGGTTTCCTCCAGACATGATGCTGCCCCCACCATGATCACTGTAGGGATGGTATTGGGCAGGTGATGAGCAGTGCCTGGTTTCCTCCAGACATAATTCTGACCCCACTATGATCACTGTAGGGATGGTATTGGGCAGGTGATGGACAGTGCCTGGTTTCCTCCAGACATGATGCTGCCCCCACCATGATCACTGTAGGGATGGTATTGGGCAGGTGATGGGCAGTGCCTGGTTTCCTCCAGACATTATGCTGACCCCACTATACTTCACTGTAGGGATGGTATTGGGCAGGTGATGGGTAGTGCCTGGTTTCCTCCAGACATAATGCTGACCCCACTATGATCACTGTAGGGATGGTATTGGGCAGGTGATGGACAGTGCCTGGTTTCCTCCAGACATGATGCTGCCCCCACCATGATCACTGTAGGGATGGTATTGGGCAGGTGATGGGCAGTGCCTGGTTTCCTCCAGACATGATGCTGACCCCACTATGATCACTGTAGGGATGGTATTGGGCAGGTGATGGACAGTGCCTGGTTTCCTCCAGACATGATGCTGCCCCCACCATGATCACTGTAGGGATGGTATTGGGCAGGTGATGAGCAGTGCCTGGTTTCCTCCAGACATAATGCTGCCCCCACCATGATCACTGTAGGGATGGTATTGGGCAGGTGATGGGCAGTGCCTGGTTTCCTCCAGACATGATGCTGCCCCCCTCATACTTCACTATAGGGATGGTATTGGGCAGGTGATGGGCAGTGCCTGGTTTCCCCCAGACATGATGCTGCCCCCACCATGATCACTGTAGGGATGGTATTGGGCAGGTGATGTGCAGTACCTGGTTTCCCCCAGACACCAGGCTGCCCCCACCATGATCACTGTAGGGATGGTATTGGGCAGGTGATGGGCAGTACCTGGTTTTCCCCAGACATGATGCTGCCCCCACCATGATCACTGTAGGGATGGTATTGAGCAGGTGATGGGCAGTGCCTGGTTTCCCCCAGACATGATGCTGCCCCCACCATGATCACTGTAGGGATGCTATTGGGCAGGTGATGGGCAGTGCCTGGTCTCCTCCAGACATGATGCTGCCCCCACCATGATCACTGTAGGGATGGTGAAAGGTTCTCTATAATCTACTCAGTACCCCTGGTACTGGTTCTCTGTCTTTTCTGTACCCCTGGTACTAGGTCCAATTTGGCTTAAGGCTTGTACTGGCCAGGAGAGCGTCTTGTCAGGTGTGGAACAAAATACATGCACACAGGATACCGTCTAAGTACGCTCTGTTTTACTATTTGCCAACGTTCATATATATATATATACCATGTTGCTTAATAGTTACAAGTCAGCAGTACACAAGAACAGGATGTACGTGCACAACAGTTAGGAATCAGCAGTTGAGAAAACGAGAAGTACGGTACGAGCCTTGTGGTTACAAACGGCAGAATTAAGGTACATCATACAAGATTACAGAATTATGATGTATATCATACAAGATTACAGAATTATGATACACATCATACAAGATTACAGATCTGTATTATTCTATCAAGACTCTTGTACCCTTCAATCCCCTCTTAAAACCAGTTGTCACTTTAGACAACTTGGTTTTTCTTGTATTCTATTTTCTTTTGAAAAGTCTTTATGTAGGCAGTATATGTAGGCAGTATATGTAGGCAGTATAGCCTTCTGCTGAGTGTCGGTGAAGTAGAGGGACTTGGGTGTCTGATGAGGTGGAGAGGAGGATTTTAGTATCTGCAGCAGGTCTTGGCTTGCAGTGTTTCATACATAAGAAAATAAGTTTTATTGATACATATACTATAAGGGCAATGACAGTAATGTGTATTATGAGCTGCAGAACGCCCCCTATCCATCCTCCTACGCCCTTGAGCCAGGTAGCGGGATTCAATATTGAAAAGGTATCCCCCCACCACTTATCCCTGTTGATTTCATTGTCTTTGGCATATTTGTCCCTCAATTTTTGTATGTTCTCAAGCTGGTGGTGCATCTGAATTGTTCCTGAATTGTCTATGTAATGGCAACAAGTAGGACCTATGATTTGACACATCCCTCCTTGAGCTGCTGTGAGATAGTCCAAGACTATTGCGTGTTGGTTAGTCACTATCATCAGTTGATTTTGCACGGACACAGAGGTATTAGTAATTTCTAAAATGTCATATATTTGGTCGTCGAGGTAGTTAGTGGCTTCGACTAACTTATCCCATATTTGCATCACCATTGGATATATAAAAATGGTGCTAAAAAGCTTGTTGGTTATTCCCATTTGTACAACATGTGGCCTACCGTTTTCCCTTTCTTTGTTATCTGCTGCTCTTCGGTATAACATATGTTTAGGAGCTGCTCTCATGTCAATGTCGTCGTTGGATATGACAAAGGTGGAGGGGGTAAGTCTAGCTAGGGTGCATGTGCCTTTGACCCCTACCGGCAACCACTTGTAGTCTTCCCTACCACATACCCAATAGATGTCTCGTGGGAGCTCCCAGAAAGAGGAATGTTGATTGATAAGTTTATTAACTATGTCAATGAGTCTAGAGGCATTTGTTAAGTAACACCAGGAAGGTATTTGCCCTAATCTACCGCAGTAGCCCACATCTGGGTTATTACATATTGGATCAGTAAGTTGGTGTCATTGCATAGTTGGTGTCCTGTTATATTATAGCAGTCTACGTCTTGAGTAGCCTGAGTAATGAGGGTGTTATTTGGCCACCTTGGGTCATGTAAGTACTTTTCTATCTGGCTGGGTTTAAGAAGATCAGCACTTGCGGATGTCCCGTCAAAACTAACTTTTATTCCTTCTGTGGGGATCACTCCTAGGTCTAGTATATGTGTGACCACTCGAGTTACCCAGGAACCCCCTTTGAAAACCAACATTTGGTGTGGTCCTGGGCCTGGGCTGCTTAAGTTTCCCTGCCACCATGGCTGCCCCACCCATCCTACTATAGGAATACCCACTGAGGTGTTTCAGTTCTTTGCATATGGTGTCTCGTTGTCAGCAAGCATGTCAAAACAGTCTCCCTGAAATAATTCATATGAGGGCACAGGGATAGCAAAGTAGGGCATGCTTTGGGCAGACACAGGGGCATGGGTGCATATCCAACAATCCTTTGCAGTGAGGTTTTGTGCTAACATTATATGGTGTTTCAGGAACTTATCGTTTGGGTGTCTCTCTTATTCATTCTGTAGAGTCACCGTGGGGTGAATCAAAGTCAATAAAGTCATTAATGCAAACATCAGGAGACTTAGTTTCTTCAACCATCTGCCAGAACAAGGCCATGGCATCAGCGGGTACATCTTTCGGTAGGCTTTCAAGGTCAGGGCTGTCTGCCCCCGTTATTACCTCCTTTGGGTGATGTTGGACGAGTTTGATCCGAGAGGCGTGGATCCAAGAAGGGCTGTCTTCCGTGAGAACCGCCGTCCTCTTCACGGCAACAACTGTGGTTGGGGGTCCAAAGGTGAAGTCTCCGGGCTTCTTTCCTTTCGACAGAGTCTTAACCAGGACAGTGTCGCCTTCCTGGAACTGGTGTGTTGGTTCCTGTGGGAGAGAAGGAGAATTACAGACAACATTTTGTTCTACTTTATCAAGGGTTTGGATGAGGTCTGTGACATATTGTTCCCTTATCTGGTTGAGGTCCCCTTCTTCTGTTATAAGTGGTTGTTGGGCCCATGGAGTCGGGAAAGGCCTACCCATGAGAATCTCAAAAAGGGGAGAGTTTTAAAGTCTTATGGAGGGTCATTCTAATTTCTGAGAGTATGATGGGAAGGACTGGTTTCCACTTCTCAAAGGTGCTCCCTTTGGCCTACTCCGTGGAAATGAGCAATAAAACTGTGGCACTGTGTTGGGGTATGCATGGTGTCCCCTCTTTGCAGATCAATCCTGTTACAGGATTTTTCTGCAATACCGGATAACACCAATCATATTCCTCTTGTTCGGGAACAGAGGACTGGAGAGAGAAGAGTTTTTTTTATTTATTTTTTCGAGTGAAGGAGGTGTAAGAACTGGAAACATCAGTGAGACAGGTTGTTGTGTAGCAGCCAGTTTGGTGGTGTGGTCTGCTAGAGCATTGCCCTTTGAAATGTGATCAGTCCCACGTGTGTGTGTCCTGCAGTGAATGATGACTAATTGTGATGGTAGGGATGTCCGACATCACATCATCATGAATTTTCAGGCCAACTAGTGCGCAGGGCCAGATGTAGGGGAGGCATACACCATTTTCAAGTATGGATTACTGAGGAGAATTACCTCATATCCAGAGAGCCGTTGTGTTTACATGTGTTGTGTATGTAGGCCTTTAAGGAGAGAGATAACATCATGAGAAGTGTACAAGGTAGTGTCATGTCCTAAAGTGAGGATGGTAGCTTGTTCAACAATCATAGCACAGGCAGCAAGAGCTTGCAGACATGCCGGAATCCCCTGTACGGAGACGGGCATCACCTTTGAGAAAAAAGGCACAAGGACGTAGTTTACCTCCATGAAACTGTATCAGCACACCCGCCATGGTTTTACAATTGTCTCATGCATACATGTGGAAAGGCAAATTGTAATCTGGGAGGCCTAGCCCTGGACTTGTCATTAAAAGCTTTGTACATTTATGAGGACCATTTGATTAGATCTGGTTTGCCTGATAGGGTTGCATCTCTATGAGCAGTCGGGAATCCACTGTCTGCAGTAGTTAATCATACCCAAGAAAGATTGCATTTCCTTCCGGGCGTGCGGGGTGACCAGGCCCGCTACAGACTGGACTCTAGACTTGCTCAACTCCCTTTTCCCTTTTGGCAGAACAAAACCCAGATATTCAACCTGTTCACAACACCATCCTCAAGGCAGGCCTCCTCAGAGAAACTACACATTAACAAATCATCAACATTTTGGAGGAGAACAGAACCCTGGGGGGTGTGCCATGATTGTAAAAAGGCTTGGAGGACAATGCTGAACACAACTGGTGAATCAGCATACCCCTGGGGCATTCTACACCAGGTTAACTGTAGTCCCTCAAAGGAAAAAGCAAAAAGGAGTCTGGTCTCTTTGTCCACTGGGATCGAGAAGAAAGCATTCTTCAGATCGAGGACAGAAAAATGAGTTGCCTGTGCTGGGATTGATGACAACAGTCGGGTGACATCAGGAACTATAGGGGCAATAGGCACAATTAGTCTGTTGATGGCTCTCAGGTCTTGTACAAAACAGACAGTACCATTGGGTTTGGAGACAGTATGTTCTAAAACTCAAGTTTGTAGGAAATGTTTGATTATAGGGCGGATACCTTTGATTTGTTTCCTATGACAAGGGGTGCTGTTTATGGTAGACCGGGAGAATGTCTGGTTTGAGTCTTGCCTTGTATGATGTACTGTCAATGTGTCCCACATCATGGTCTCCATGTGATCAGACAATGGGGTCTACCTCAGGTGGGACTTGGGTCGGGGACATAACAGGATAATGTCCAGCAGGACAGTACCCTGCAGGTGTGACTATGGGTGCGAGGTCAGACGTGACATGTAACCTGGACGGGGATGCAGTGATATGTAATTTGAGTTTACATGTGAGGTCTCTTCTCAGGAGGTTTACAGGGCATTCAGGTATGATGCGAAAGGAAGGGAAGGTTAAATGGTCACCCTCGGGGCATTGTGTATACAGGTGCTATGAACATACTCAATTTCAAACAGTAGACATATATATACGCATATATATATATGCACATACATATATATCCCCTGAAAAACAAAATTACACCAGATCCGAAGAAGAAGAAGAAGCTGTCATGCTCCCTGTAAACCCCGCCTTACTCCTCCCAAACCTCTATGTCACCAGTCACCACCCCTTTGAGTCTGACTTCTTGTCTTTCCCTAATTCTGGTCAGTCACCATGAAACGTCTATTATCACATGTGTTACTGACAGTGTTACTTAACATCAAGAGACATACAAGAAACATAACATGTAACAATACCGACATTTACAAATACTTAACGTACAACACACAGGGCCCACATTCTCACCAAAGATATAAAAATAAAAGTGTACACAGCTTTCTCAAAAATTTGAAAAATAATTATCTCCAATGCGCATTGTTTATAATCCAGTAAACCATTAGCTTGATTTTAAATGCCTAAAGTAATGTTTATCAATTAAATAGTGATCACTTTTTTATTTATTTTATCTTCTTGGCCAAATTTCTTCTCTTATTACTCCTGTAATATAATCAGACAATTAATCGCATTTCCTGATACATTTCATTTTTTTTCATCAACCCTGTGTTACTGTAAAGGCAAGAAATTAATGAAATATCATCAAATAGTTCAATTTAATACCACGTGAATATATTTTTCTTTTAACACCATTTTCATTACAACACAACAGCTTCACAGGGAAAACATTCACTGATCATTTTCTATACACTCCTGATTCTATACACCTCACACATATATAACATACTTTATATCATAAGAACCATCCTATAAACGCCATCATATGACCACATACACAGGGCTTTCCAAGCGATTTACCACATCACTCCATTCCATAGCATTGAACAGTCATCTTCACTTCATTTATTCCAGCAGGTTCAGCTCTGCTCATCCTACATTCCTCACACTGCTTCACATGCTTTCTCCTTCACAAATCACCTGCTTTTCCACCAAAACTTTGAGTCTCTATTTCTGACAACAATCTCTAATCCTATCAAAGAATTTACACAGCCCTGCATCATAACGCCAACATGCTGTGAACCTTTCCCAAAATTCAGTAACAGTTTCACCTAGTTTTTGTTTGCATGCCACAGCAATAGGCAGTGATGATTTTTGTTTGAAAACTTGGTTCCTCTTCTAATTCTCTCCATATACGCTCTCTACCCTTCTCGAGATTACAAATGTAGTTGTTAGAGTGGGGGTCAGGTGGTATTTATCATTGGCCCCCTCCCTTGGGAATGGGCTGGAGTCCTTCATGAATTCTCACCAACCAGCTATATCATCTACCCACGGATTCACTAAGTCCCATCCTGTAGGGCTAACTCGGGCCACATAAGCCTTACATGTTTCACAGGGAAGGGGAGGAGGATAGGACTTAGATGATTTGGAACCCATGTTCCGTAATTGGTGCAAAGCCTCAATCTCTGGATTTGGCTGTACTGAACTCTGAGGGTTCCGACAATTCCTCTCAACAGATTAGGGATTCTCTGATTAAATTGCACCAATCACTGAGCATGCACGGTATCTCTGAACAAACTGTCACTTGCTTTCACCACATCCCGGGTCAACAAGTTTCCTCTAGCCGGGAGGGTGGGGCGTCTTACAGATGTTTTGAGAACCAGCAGATTATTACTATTATTATTATCAGTATTAATATTATAACAGTTATATGCACCTTACTCTATACATTAAAGCAATAATTAGTATACTCACGTGTCTTCTTAAGCGTAAGGGGAAAAAAAAGGGAAGTTACAAGTAAAACACTAAACAGAACTAAACAGAAATACAAGAAGTTTTTTGTAAGCGTTAAGCCAAATTGAAACAAGACAACCACCCTGGATTGTCAAATTACTCTTAGTTCCTCATTTCCCCTGTTCCCTGAACAGAAGTCAAATACTGTAATACTGTGTCCCAGACACGATATGAAAGTAACTCTTTTACTTACTGGAATCAAGACGTGGCCAGTGCCCCCCGGATCGACAATACCACACAAGGATATGGTTCTTACCGGTCCGGAGGATGACCCTCTCGACCCCGGACTGAGCCCCCAGCTGAAAGGTTCTCTATAATCTACTCAGTACCCCTGGTACTGGTTCTCTGTCTTTTCTGTACCCCTGGTACTAGGTCCAATTTGGCTTAAGGCTTGTACTGGCCAGGAGAGCGTCTTGTCAGGTGTGGAACAAAATACATGCACACAGGATACCGTCTAAGTACGCTCTGTTTTACTATTTGCCAACGTTCATATATATATATACCATGTTGCTTAATAGTTACAAGTCAGCAGTACACAAGAACAGGATGTACGTGCACAACAGTTAGGAATCAGCAGTTGAGAAAACGAGAAGTACGGTACGAGCCTTGTGGTTACAAACGGCAGAATTAAGGTACATCATACAAGATTACAGAATTATGATGTATATCATACAAGATTACAGAATTATGATACACATCATACAAGATTACAGATCTGTATTATTCTATCAAGACTCTTGTACCCTTCAGATGGTATTGGGCAGGTGATGGGCAGTGCCTGGTTTCCCCCAGACATGATGCTGCACCCACCATGATCACTGTAGGGATGGTATTGGGCAGGTGATGGACAGTGCCTGGTTTCCCCCAGACATGATGCTGCCCCCACCATGATCACTGTAGGGATGGTATTGGGCAGGTGATGGACAGTGCCTGGTTTCCTCCAGACATGATTCTGCCTCCACCATGATCACTGTAGGGATGGTATTGGGCAGGTGATGAGCAGTGCCTGGTTTCCTCCAGACATAATGCTGCCCCCACCATGATCACTGTAGGGATGGTATTGGGCAGGTGATGGGCAGTGCCTGGTTTCCTCCAGACATAATGCTGCCCCCACCATGATCACTGTAGGGATGGTATTGGGCAGGTGATGGGCAGTGCCTGGTTTCCTCCAGACATGATGCTGCCCCCCTCATACTTCACTATAGGGATGGTATTGGGCAGGTGATGGGCAGTGCCTGGTTTCCCCCAGACATGATTCTGCCCCCACCATGATCACTGTAGGGATGGTATTGGGCAGGTGATGGGCAGTACCTGGTTTCCCCCAGACACGAGGCTGCCCCCACCATGATCACTGTAGGGATGGTATTGGGCAGGTGATGTGCAGTACCTGTTTTCCCCCAGACACGAGGCTGCCCCCACCATGATCACTGTAGGGATGGTATTGGGCAGGTGATGGGCAGTACCTGGTTTCCCCCAGACATGATGCTGCCCCCACCATGATCACTGTAGGGATGCTATTGGGCAGGTGATGGGCAGTGCCTGGTCTCCTCCAGACATGATGCTGCCCCCACCATGATCACTGTAGGGATGGTATTGGGCAGGTGATGGGCAGTGCCTGGTTTCCCCCAGACATGATGCTGCCCCCACCATGATCACTGTAGGGATGCTATTGGGCAGGTGATGGGCAGTGCCTGGTCTCCTCCAGACATGATGCTGCCCCCACCATGATCACTGTAGGGATGGTATTGGGCAGGTGATGGGCAGTGCCTGGTTTCCCCCAGACATGATGCTGCACCCACCATGATCACTGTAGGGATGGTATTGGGCAGGTGATGGGCAGTACCTGGTTTCCTCCAGACATGATGCTGCCCCCACCATGATCACTGTAGGGATGGTATTGGGCAGGTGATGGGCAGTGCCTGGTTTCCTCCAGACATGATGCTGCCCCCACCATGATCACTGTAGGGGTGGTATTGGGCAGGTGATGGGCAGTGCCTGGTTTCCTCCAGACATGATGCTGCCCCCACAATGATCACTGTAGGGATGGTATTGGGCAGGTGATGGGCAGTATCTGGTTTCCTCCAGACATGATGCTGCCCCCACCATGATCACTGTAGAGACGGTATTGGGCAGGTGATGGGCAGTGCCTGGTTTCCTCCAGACATGATGCTGCCCCCACCATGATCACTGTAGGTATGGTATTGGGCAGGTGATGGGTAGTGCTTGGTTTCCCCCAGACATGATGCTGCCCCCACCATGATCACTGTAGGGATGGTATTGGGCAGGTGATGGGTAGTGCCTGGTTTCCTCCAGACATGAGTTAAGAAATCCCGGCACTCAGGTATGCTGAAAAAAACTTTTGTTTATATTCATATACAATGCAGCATGCGTTCGGGCTGCTATAGCCTTTATCAACTGCAGAACACAGAAGCGGGAAAAGCACTATTTATTTGCGCCCGACACATACAAAATATGTCATCATGATCCCAGAAACCTTAAGTTAATGTGAGCTGGTCCAGGCCATCTATGCTGTAGGGACCGTCCGGTGGGGATGGTTAGTCGTTGGGGGCTGTCCATTTCACCAGGGGGGCATCTTCTCCGCGCTTCGGGCCCGGCCCCGGAGTAGTGACATTGCCTTGACGACGACGCACAGAGACGTTAATGCGCAACATCCCTGTGCGTCGTTGTCAAGGCAACGTCACTAGTCTGGGCCCGAAGTGCGGAGAAGAGGCCCCCCCCTGGTGAATATGGACAGCCCGCAACGACTAACCATCCCCACCGGACGGTCCCTACAGCAGAGATGGCTCAGACCAGCTCACATTAACTTCCCGCCGAGGGGGGGTGAGTATAAAACAAAAGGAGGGGGGGGGGGGCTGGATGATGAGGAAGGCCACAGTGGTCTTCAACCTGCTGACCTCCAGAGGTTTCAAAACTACAACACCCAGCATGCCCGGACAGCCGATGGCTGTCCGGGCATGCTGGGAGTTGTAGTTTTGCAACATCTGGAGGTCCGCAGGTTGAAGACCACTGATGAAGGGATTGACAGGCGGTGATGATGAAGGGAGGGGGATGATGACGGGGGTCTGGATGATTACATGGGGGGATGATGTATTTCCCACCCTAGGCTTATAGTCGAGTCAAAAAGTTTTCCTAGGTTTTTGGGGTAAAATTAGGGGCCTCGGCTTATATTCGGGTCGGCTTATACTCGAGTATATACGGCATGTCTGTTAATGTGGTCTCCTACACGTCGGGTAGTTTCCCCAACGTATAGGAGACCGTACGGACATTTCATCAAATAAACAACGTTCCTGAAATGACATGTGAAAAATTAGCTGATGGGAAAGGTTTTACGATCTACCCTTATCTGACAGTGTTCTCTTATTATTTTGTCGATCCTAAAGCTCAGGGGGTGATAAGTTCTTACGAAGGGAATTGATTTTTGTTGTGGTCTGGGGGTTCTTTCCTCCCTCACCCGGGGGCTCGTAGTTAAAGGGGTTATCCAGGAAAAAACTTTTTTTAATATATCAACTGGCTCCAGAAAGTTAAACAGATTTGTAAATTACTTCTATAAAAAAAATCTTAATCCTTTCAGTACTTATGAGCTTCTGAAGTTAAGGTTGTTATTTTCTGTCTAAGTGCTCTCTGATGACACGTGTCTCAGGAACCGCCCAGTTTAGAAGAGGTTTGCTATGGGGATTTGCTTCTAAACTGGGCGTTTCCCGAGGCACGTGACATCATAGAGCACTTAGACAGAAAAGAACAACCTTAACTTCAGAATCTCATAAGTACTGAAAGGATTAAGATTTTTTTATAGAAGTAATTTACAAATCTGTTTAACTTTCTCCAGCCAGTTGATATATATAAAAAAAAGTTTTTTCCTGGATAACCCCTTTAAGGTTCTCTCAGGGTAACCTCGCTGTCTGAACTTCTCTGAGCTCCTGCAGCCTTTGTTCCCATATTAAAGGGTCTTTAACAATTCTAGAGTCACAATGTTTCTGAGATAATGGAATCTAGATATGAGCGAATTGAAGCAGACGAACCCAAATTCGTTACGAATTTCAGGAGTTTGATTCATTAAACTCCAATTTACAGCGTTCCAGGCTCCAGGACACCTAAAATGGCGGATCCCCATGTCAGTACATGGGGCAGAGGATGCTGGGAAGGCAAGGCGGGAAGGGAGGTAGGCGGGATGCAGCCTATCAGCATTCATTGACCCCTGTGATGTCACAGCCCTATGTAATCGGCGGCCATCTTGGGGCTGCTCATTTCATGCCATATACACTGCAGTGATAGGACGGCCTGTGTGTGTTTCACAGAGACGCTGAATTGCTTATACCGCAGCGTTCCAATGCCAACTGCTAGTTACATCAGCGTTGTGGACAGAGAGCAGTGCAGGGCTTTGCTTGTTCTCACTGAGAAAGACTTTGATGCCATAAACCTCCTAGTCACTTAATTGAGCATTTTATCAGAGAGGGGCAGATGGCTTTTCATTGCCTCATACATATCAACAAGCTGCCTGAACTTCATGAACCGTATCACAGGAGGCAGGAATGATTTTTCAGCGCAATTCTGTGTATTTTTTCCACAAGAAATCATCTGCTGCTTATACTAGTCTGTATACGGTATAAAAACCAGCAGTTCTCTACATTCTTAACACTCTGTGACAGAGGACAATCTTTTTTTTTTGGTGCTGCACTGTTGTGTCCTGCTGCTGTGCAAAAATACATTTTTTCAGCGGACTGTAGTGCATTTTTCTGCCCTCACACGTGCATACCACATACAGTACAGACCAGAAGTTTGGACACCTTCTCATTCAGAGTTTTCTTTATTTTCATGACTATGAATATTGTAGATTCACACTGAAGGCATCAAAACTATGAATTAACAAATATGGAATTATAGACATAACAAAAAAGTGTGAAAATCTGTCATATTCTAGGTTCTTCCTTTTGCTTTGATTACTGCTTTGCACACTCTTGGCATTCTCTTGTTGAGATTCAAGAGGTAGTCACCTGAAATGGTTTTCACTTCACAGGTGTGCTGGTGTGGAGGAGGAGGTGTGATGGTGTGGGGGAGGAGGTGTGATGGTGTGGGGGAGGAGGTGTGATGGTGTGGAGGAGGAGGTGTGATAGTGTGGAGGAGGAGGTGTGATGGTGTGGAGGAGGAGGTGTGCTGGTGTGGGGGGGGGGGGTGTGCTGGTGTGGAGGAGGAGGTGTGATGGTGTGGGGGAGGAGGTGTGATGGTGTGGAGGAGGAGGTGTGCTGGTGTGGGGGGGAGGTGTGCTGGTGTGGAGGAGGTGTGATGGTGTGGGGGAGGAGGTGTGATGGTGTGGAGGAGGAGGTGTGATGGTGTGGAGGAGGAGGTGTGATGGTGTGGAGGAGGAGGTGTGCTGGTGTGGGGGGAGGTGTGCTGGTGTGGAGGAGGTGTGATGGTGTGGGGGAGGAGGTGTGATGGTGTGGAGGAGGAGGTGTGCTGGTGTGGAGGAGGTGTGATGTGTGGGGGAGGAGGAGGTGTGATGGTGTGGGGGAGGAGGTGTGATGTTGTGGAGGAGGAGGAGGTGTGATGGTGTGGAGGAGGAGGTGTGATGGTGTGGGGGAGGAGGAGGTGTGATGGTGTGGGGGAAGAGGTGTGATGGTGTGGAGGAGGTGGTGTGATGGTGTGGTGGAGGAGGAGGTGTGATGGTGTGGGGGAGGAGCTGTAATGGTGTGGGGGAGGAGGTGTGATGGTGTGGGGGAGGAGGTGTGATGGTGTGGGGGAGGAGGTGTAATGGTGTGGAGGAGGAGGTGTGATGGTGTGGGGGAGGAGGTGTGATGGTGTGGGGGAGGAGGTGTGATGGTGTGGGGGGGGGTGCTTTGCTGGTGACACTGTTGGGGATTTATTCAAAATTGAAGGCATACTGACCCAGCATGGCTACCACAGCATCTGGCAGCGGCTGCTATTTCATCCGGTTTGCGTTTAGTTGGACCATTTATTTTCCAACAGGACAATGACCCCAAACACCTCCAGGCTGTGTAAGGTCTATGTGACCAAGAAGGAGAGTGATGGGTGCTGCGCCAGATGACCTGGCCTCCACAGTCACCGGACCTGAACCCAATCCAAATGGTTTGGGGTGAGCTGGACCGCAGAGTGAAGGCAAAAAGGACCAACAAGTGCTAAGCATCATGGGAACTCCTTCAAGACTGTTGGAAGACCATTTCAGGTGACTACCTCTGGAAGCTCATCAAGAGAATTCAAGAGTGTGCAAAGCAGTAATCAAAGCAAGAGGTGGCTAGAACCTAGAATATGAAATTTTCACACTTTTTTGTTATGTACCGTATTTATCGGTGTATAACACGCACCCCCATTTTAATAGGGAAATTTAAGTAAAAAAAAAATAATACATATAAGTTAAATGACAGACTAAATGCCATATCATTCCTCTAACTTTGATTTCGCCTGAACTTCAGTTTGGTCCCCCCTTCCAGTGCCACATCATTCCTCCCCTTTTATCAGCCCCTGTGCCACATTTACACCCATCCCCCCCTTACCCTCTCATCATTCCCCCACTGTCTTATCATTCCCCCACCCCTGTCTCATCATGCCCCCTCTCATCATGCCCCCCTCTCATCATTCCCCTTCTCATCATGCCCCCCTATTATCATGCCCCCCTCTCATCATGCCCCCCTCTCATCATGCCCCCTTTTCATCATGCCCCCTTTTCATCATGCCCCTTCTCATCATGCCCCTTCTCATCGTGCCCCCCTCCCATCATGCCCCCTTTTCATCATGCCCCCCTCTCATCATGCCCCTTCTCATCATGCCCCTTCTCATCATGCCCCCTCTCATCATGCCCCCTCTCATCATGCCCCTTCTCATCATGCCCTCCTCTCATCATGCCCTCCTCTCATCATGCCCCTTCTCATCATGCCCCCCTCTCATCATGCCCCTTCTCATCATGCCCCCCTCTCATCATGCCCCTTCTCATCATGCCCTTTCTCATCATGTCCCCTCTCATCATGCCCCTTCTCATCATGCCCCTTCTCATCATGCCCCTTCCCATCATGCCCCTTCTCATCATGCCCCCCTCTCATCATGCCCTTTCTCATCATGCCCCCTTTTCATCATGCCCCTTCTCATCATGCCCCCCTCTCATCATGCCCCCTCTCATCATGCCCCCCTCTCATCATGCCCCCCTCTCATCATGCCCCCCTCTCATCATGCCCCCTTCTCATCATGCCTCCTCTCAGCATCCTCTTTCCCCCCTGTTTTTTATATATATTTTTTTCCCCATCTTCCTTACCTAGCCGCGCTCTGCAGGCCAGGTCCGGTGTCGGGTCTTGCGGGCTGCGGTCAGTGAAGCAGGATGAGTGACGTCCTCTGCTAGCTCCGCTGCACAGCATCAGGGACGTCACTCATCATTTGCTGCAGCTGCCGCTGGTCAGTGTGGCCTCAGCGCCGGCTGCTTGTTTAACCTCAGCAGCCCAACTGCAGCGGCAGCAGCATTGAATGATGAGTGACGTCCCTGATGCTGTGCAGCGGAGCTATCAGAGGACGTCACTCATTCTGCTTCACTGACCGCAGCCCGCAAGATCCAACACCGGACCTGGCCTGCAGAGCGCCGCTAGGTAAGGAAGATAAAAAAATAAAAGGAGGAAAATCTAATAAAAAGCAAAGCGGGAGCCGCGCACTGGTCACTGATTTAAAGTGGCCGCGGCCAGGCTGCTAATCCTTAACAAGCAGGCGCTGCTGCGGACACTTTACATCAGTGACAAAAAGATTTATCGGCGTATAACACACAGGCAAACTTTTTGCCTTGAATTTAAGTTTTAAAAGTGCGTGTTATACACCAATAAATAAATATATATAATTCCACATGTATTAATTCATAGTTTTGATGCCTTCAGTGTGAATCTACAATATTCATAGTCATGAAAATAAAGAAAACTCTGAATGAGAAGGTGTGTCCAAACTTTTGGTCTGTATTGTACCTACATCTAAGTAGTGCACTTTTTGGTATCTGTTAATCTGTAACAATCCTACATACAGTGAAAGGCAGGGAGAAGTAATCAATGACTGTTGTTTTATGAAAATACGTTTTCCAAGTGTACTGTAGCGCATTTTTCTGCCCTCATCAGTGCATACCATATATCTACATCTAAGTAGTGTACCATATAGTACCTGTTAATCTGTCAAGGGCCTAGATACTGTGAAAGTCCAAGCAATAGTACTCACCGGCTGGTGTTTTACAAAAATACAGAACTTTTAGGCATATAGTAGTGCATTTTTCTGCCCTCATCAGTGCATACAAAATACCTACATCTAAGTGGTGTACTATTTTGTACTTTTTAATCTGTCAAGGGCCTACATACTGGGAAAGGACAGCCAATAGTACACACCTGCTTCTGTTCTAGACAAATACTGTTTTAAGTGTAGTGAAGCGTATTGTACTCCCCTCATATGCGCAAGAAGTATGTCAGGAAGTGTATTGCCAGGATGTGCACAGAGGAGTGGCAGAAGCCAAAATTCATCAGACGCAGGCAGAGGTCGCAGCAGAGTAGGGGTGTGTGCCAGCCGAAGTTGCAGCAAGAGGTCTGAGCTCCCGGTGTCAGCTAGTAGTCGTGTCGCGACCAGCAACCCAGCAGCCGTGATTGATCAGTTGCATTATAAGTATCGGCCGATATTCACATTTTGGACTTTATCGGTATCGGCAATTACCTTGCCAATAATCCGATAATGCCCCCCGCACTGCACTGCACCCCCAACCGCACCGCCCCGGCCAGAGACCGCCGCCGCTGCCCCATTGCCTCCCCCATCCCTGGTTTCATAATTACCTGTTCCCGGTGCCCGGGATCCGAGCTACTTCTGGCTCCAGCGGCGTCCTGCGTTACGCTGTGCCCTGCGCAATAACGAGTGATGTCCTCAATGCGACGTCACCGTCAGTACGCATAGTGACAGCTCAGGACGCCGCCGGAGCCAGAAGTAGCACGGACCCCGGGCACTGGGAACATGTAATTATAAAACCGGGGATGGGGGAGGCAATGGGGCAGCGGCGGCGGTCTCTGGCCGGGGAGGTTAAACCGGAATATCGGCCTTAAATTCCACAGATTATTGGTATCGGCCCTAAAAAAATCGATATCGGTTGATCCCTAATTATAAGTGCTAGAAGATGTCACATGTGGCCCCCAATAGAAGGAAGGTCAAATGTTCAGGGTTTGTAGAGGAGGAATAGGGCTACAAGAGGAGTCCTCAGACTTGTTTGTGGGATCTTCCCTGCTGTAGTCTGCAGTAGCTCGGGTATGCATTATAAACTGCAGTGGTTGAGGTGTGTAGTATGACCTGAAGCAGCTGATGTGTGTATTATGAGGTTCTGCAGTAGTTGAGGTGTGTATTATGAGGTTCTGCAGCAGCTAAGGGGTGTATTATGAGGTTCTGCAGCAGGTGAGGTGTGTATTATGAGGTTCTGAATCAGGTAGGATGTGTATTCAGGCCTGCAGAAGCTGGGTTATGTATTATGAGGTTCTGCAGCAGATGAGTTGATTATTGTGAGGTTCTGAGGCAGCTAAGATGTGTTTTCTGAGGTTCTGCAGCAGCTAGGGTGTGTATTATGACCTGCAGTAAAGTGTGTATTTTGACCTGAAGCAGCTGAGGTGTGTATTATGAGGTTCTGCCGCAGCTGAGGTGTGTATTGTGAGGTTCTGCAGCAGCTGAGGTGTGTATTATGAGGTTCTGCCGCAGCTGAGGTGTGTATTATGAGATTATGCAGTAGCTGGGGTATGTATTATGACCTGCAGTGTTTGAGGTGTGTATTATGAGGTTCTGCAGTAGCTGAGGTGTGTATTATGAGGTTCTGCAGCAGGTGAGGTGTGTATTATGAGATTCTGCAGTAGCTGGGGTATGTATTATGACCTGCAGTGTTTGAGGTGTGTATTAAGGCCTGCAAAATCTGGGTTATGTATTGTGAGGTTCTGCAGCAGATGAGTTTATTGTTGTGAGGTTCTGAGGCAGCTAAGATGTGTTTTCTGAGGTTCTGCAGCAGCTAAGGTCTGTATTATGAAGCTCTGCAGCAGCTGAGGTGTGTATTATGAGGTTCTGCAGCAGCTGAGGTGTGTATTATGAGGTTCTGCAGCAGCTAAGGTGTGTATTATGAGGTTATATGTGTAACCAATAGTCGGGCTCTCTGTGAGGTCTGTGAAAATGCTGGAAAACCCCATTAATATTTACCTGCTAACCCTAACCAAAACCCATTACCCTAAATGTTCCCTAATAAAGTTCCAGACACAAAGTGTTCAATAAAAAAGACGAATATATTTATTGATCAAACCTCATTATCCAAGACACCAAAAAAATAATGTAAATGCATTTATTAAACAAACCCCATTATCTCAAACCCCGAACAAACCCCATTATCACAGTCCCAAAAAATAACGAAATTCTGTTTATTCAGCAAACCCCATCATGCCAAACCACATCAAATAAAAACAACAAAAAGCAAATGTCCCTGTTTCCACTGAAATCACTGTTTCTTCCATTGCTCTAAAATGTCTTTGATCCTTGGTGAGTTTTTCTTCCATCGCTGCCGCCCAATGCATTTCCTCACCTCCTCTTCACTTGGCCGATGATCTTGAAGCAATCCTGTCAAGAATACATCAAAGAATGTATTAAAGGGGTATTCTATGAAATAAAAAAAAAACAATTATATCAACTGGCTCCGGAAAGTTAAACAGATTTGTAAATTATTCCTATTAAAGAATCTTAATCCTTCCAATAATTATCAGCTGCTGAAGTTGAGTTGTTCTTTTCTGTCTGATAACAGTGCTGACACCTCTGCTTGCCTCTGCTTGTCTTGGGAACTGCACAGAGTAGAAGAGGTTTGCTATGGGGATTTGCTTCTACTCTGGACAGTTTCCGAGACATGTGTCATCAGAGAGCACTTAGACAGAAAAGTACAACTCAACTTCAGCAGCTCATAAGTACTGAAAGGATTAAAGGTGTACTCAGGTGGAAAACACTTTTTTTTTTTTTTTTTTTCTTTTTAAATCAACTGGTGCCAGAAAGTTAAACAGATTTGTAAATGATTTCTATTAAAAAAAATCTTTATCCTTCCAGTACTTTTTAGCAGTTGTATGCTACAGAGGAAATTCTTTTCTTTTTAATTTCTTTTTTGTCTTGTCCACAGTGCTCTCTGCTGACACCTGATGTCCGTACCAGGAATTGTCCGGAGCAGGAGAAAACCCCCATTGCAAACCTGTGCTACTCTGGAAAGTTCCTGACACGGACAGAGGTGTCAGCAGAGAGCACTGTGGACAAGACAAAAAAAAGAAATTGAAAAAGAAAATAATTTCCTCTGTAGCATACAGCTGCTAAAAAGTACTGGCAAGGTAAAGATGTTTTTTTTATACAAGTCATTTACAAATCTAATACAAAAGAACACGTACATGCACTCACCGCTCAGTGGAGGTAGATGCGTCCAGGGGTCCGGATCACGGGGTGCTGGGGCTCAGCATCGGCACGTGTTGGTAGCGCTCAGAGGCAACGCCGGCAGTTTCGCACGTAGGTGCGTGCTTCTTCCGGCCTCCAGGAGGCCGGAAGAAGCACGCACCTACGTTCGAAACTGCCGGCGTTGCCTCCGAGCTCTACTCACATGCGCCGATGCTGAGACCCAGCACCCCATGATCCGGACCCCTGGACGCATCTACCTCCACTGAGCGGTGAGTGCATGTACGTGTTCTTTTGTATTAGATTTACTGATACTTCACCTATAGTATATGCACCCCGCAGGAGGTATTGGACTAGGTCGCCGGGACCAAGCTGCACATCTTGTACAGGTGAAGTTCCCTTTCAGTGTTCCCTCCCCTTACTGTTTTTATGCTTATTTACTAATCTGTTTAACTTTCTGGAGCCAGTATAAATATATACATGTTTTTTCCTTGATAACCCCTTTAAAGGGGTACATGGGTCCTGAGTGTGAGACTTTCGGTGCTCTCTACCAAACAGGATATACCGTATTTTCCGTCCTATAGGAAGCACCGGCGTATAAGACGCACCCAATTTATAGGAGCAAAATCTAAAAAAATAAAGATTTTGAACCAAATAGTGGTCTTCAACCTGCGGACCCCCAGATGTTGCAAAACTACAACTCCCAGCATGCCCGGACAGCCGTTGGCTGTCCAGGCATGCTGGGAGTTGTAGTTTTGAAACATCTGGAGGTCCGCAGATTAAAGACTACTGTATAGGAGGTAATACTCACGTGTCCCCGCCGCTCCGGACCCGTCACCGCTGCCCTGGATGTCGCCCTCCATCGCTGTTGCCGCGTGCCCGTCGCTCCGGAAGGTCTCTGCTGCCGGCCGGGTATCCTCGCTCTCCGTCGTCGCCATCACGTCGTTACGCACGCCGACGCACCTACGCGACGACGTGATGACGAGGAAGGAGAGCGCCGGCCATACAGGGGATCCCTGAACGGAGAAGACACCGAGGAGGTAGGTAAGGTCCCTCCCGGTGTCCTGTAAGCACTAACCCGGCTATTCAGTCGGGCTGTTCGGGACCGCAACGGTGAAATCGCGGCGGTCCCAAACAGCCTCTTAGTGTCACTTTCCCTTCAGACGCGGCGGTCAGCTTTGATCGCCGCGTCTGAAGGGTTAATACAGGGCATCATTGCGATCGGTGATGTATTGTATTAGCCGCGGGTCCCGGCCGTTGATGGCCGCAGGGACCGCCGCGATAGGGGTGTATTCGCCGTATAAGACGCACTGACTTTTTCCCCCCAGTTTTATGTTAGGTCTAGAACAATATGGCAAAGAAGAAAGCGTTGAGGCACTGGATTCAGTCGGCAGGATTTATTCAGGCCATGCCGTGCATTTCACCTGTGCTGAATAAATCCTGCAGACTGAATCGAGCGCCTCCACGCTTTCTTCTTTGCCATATTGTTCAATTAGAATGCAGATGTAACAGAGGAAATATGTATAAGAAGCTTACCGACAACATCCTTGATCCGATCTCTATATTGGGTTCGTCTCCATTTATCCAGGCAGTATTGTGCATGGGGTTGGCTGGCCTGCCTACATACATTTAAGGATGGAGGAGACTGGTTGAGGCCTAAAGGATATATTTGCAGTAATTTTTGGAAGCTCTCCTCTTTAAGGTCTACAAGGTCTCCAACGCTTGCAGTGCTTTCCACTCCTCCTTCTTCCTCTTCTGCTTCTTCTTCCTCTTCTTCTTCTTGATCTTCTTCTTCTCTCCTCCTCTTTTTAGGAGACGCTCCACTACTCTCAGTTCCCTTTGCGCCCCTCAATGTGGTGAGAATATACATCCCCCGGATAACTGCATTTTCACTGAATCCAGGTTGGGTGATGTCCAGGTGGATATAACTATTAGCAATGTCTCTATCTTCCGGACATAGATTGTCATCCGCCCACTGATCAAATGCCTCTGTTGCCCCTTTTCCAGTTACTTCAGGTATCGCAAACCTAAGGGACATAAAGACGCTGTTAGTAGTGGTACAGGACACTTTAGTGGTGCAAGACAGTAAATACCTAATTATTCTCAGTCTAAGGCTGCGTTCACACGGCCATCTAGATCTGTTTTTTGATCCGTTTTTTACTTCTGAGCATGCCCAGAACAAAAAAAAATATATATGTATTTTTTGGTTTATTTATTTTATTTTATTTATTTATTTATATAGCGCCTACAGATTCCGCAGCGCTTACAATTATGGGGTACAAACAAAGACAAGTATCAGACATAATATTACACAATAACTATTCAAACAAGAGGTGTGGGGATATGTTGGGGATATGTTGGGGATATGTTGGGGATATGTTGGGGATATGTTGAGGATATGTTGAGGATATGTTGAGGATATGTTGGGGATATGTTGGGGATATGTTGGGGGTATGTTGAGGATATGTTGAGGATATGTTGAGGATATGTTGGGGATATGTTGAGGATATGTTGAGGATATGTTGAGGATATGTTGAGGATATGTTGGGAATATGTTGAGGATATGTTGGGGATATGTTGAGGATATGTTGAGGATATGTTGAGGATATGTTGAGGATATGTTGGGGATATGTTGAGGATATGTTGGGGATATGTTGAGGATATGTTGGGGATATGTTGAGGATATGTTGGGGATATGTTGGGGATATGTTGGGGATATGTTGGGGATATGTTGAGGATATATTGGGGATATGTTGGGGATATGTTGGGGATATGTTGGGGATATGTTGAGGATATGTTGGGGATATGTTGAGGATATGTTGGGGATATGTTGGGGATATGTTGGGGATATGTTGGGGATATGTTGAGGATATATTGGGGATATGTTGGGGATATGTTGGGGATATGTTGGGGATATGTTGAGGATATGTTGAGGATATGTTGGGGATATGTTGAGGATATGTTGGGGATATGTTGGGGATATGTTGGGGATATGTTGGGGATATGTTGGGGATATGTTGGGGATATGTTGAGGATATGTTGGGGATATGTTGAGGATATGTTGAGGATATGTTGGGGATATGTTGAGGATATGTTGAGGATATATTGGGGATATGTTGGGGATATGTTGGGGATATGTTGGGGATATGTTGGGGATATGTTGGGGATATGTTGAGGATATGTTGGGGATATGTTGAGGATATGTTGGGGATATGTTGGGGATATGTTGAGGATATGTTGGGGATATGTTGGGGATATGTTGGGGATATGTTGGGGATATGTTGGGGATATGTTGAGGATATGTTGGGGATATGTTGGGGATATGTTGAGGATATGTTGGGGATATGTTGGGGATATGTTGGGGATATGTTGGGGACGTGTTGGGGACGTGTTGGGGATGTGTTGGGGATATGTTGGGGATATGTTGGGGATATGTTGGGGATATGTTGGGGATATGTTGGGGATATGTTGAGGATATGTTGGGGATATGTTGAGGATATGTTGGGGATATGTTGGGGATATGTTGAGGATATTTTGGGGATATGTTGAGGATATGTTGAGGATATGTTGGGGATATGTTGGGGATATGTTGGGGATATATTGAGGATATGTTGGGGATATGTTGGGGATATGTTGAGGATATGTTGAGGATATGTTGGGGATATGTTGGGGATATGTTGAGGATATGTTGAGGATATGTTGGGGATATGTTGAGGATATGTTGGGGATATGTTGGGGATATGTTGGGGATATGTTGGGGATATGTTGAGGCCAATTAGAGACTGTTATAGGCCTGTCTGAAGAGATGTGTGTTTAGGCCACGTTTGAAACTATGGATGTTGTTGTTGAGTCTGAGGGATTGAGGGATAGCATTCAATCCCTCAAACTCAGACTTATTAACTGAACAATAACGGATCCAAATGGATAACATCCCTTTGCATCCGTTACTGTCCATTTTGTTTTTTTTTAAGTCCGATTGTATTTTTGACGGGAGAAGACAGTCAAAAATAAAATCGGACTTAAAAAAAAAAAAAACAGACAGTAACGGATGCAAACGGATGTTATCCATTTGGATCCATTATTGTTCAGTTAATAAACCAAAAAAAAATTTTTTTTTTTCTGAGCCTTCTCAGAAGTAAAGACGGATAAAAAAAACTGATTGAAAAAACTGATGCAAACGGATGACATTAAAGGCTCATCCGTTTTTCATAGTATTCAATGTAAAAGGTATACTCCGGTGGAAAACATTTTTTTTTAAATCAACTGGTGCCAGAAAGTTAAACAGATTTGTAAATTACTTCTATTAAAAAATCTTTACCCTTCCAGTACTTTTTAGCAGCTGTATGCTACAGAGGAAATTCTTTTCTTTTGGAATTAATTTTTTGTCTTGTCCACAGTGCTCTCTGCTGACACCTGATGTCCGTATAAGGAATTGTCCAGAGCAGGAGAAAATCCCCATTGCAAACCTGTGCTACTCAGGACAGTTCCTGACACGGACAGAGGTGTCAGCAGAGAGCACTATGGACAAAACAAAAAAGAAATTTAAAAATAAAAGAGTTTCCTCTGTAGCATACAGCTGCTAATAAGTACTGGAAAGATTACGATTTTTAAATAGAATTATTTTACAAATCTGTATATCTTTCTGGCACCAGTTGATTTAAGAAAAAAAAAAAAAAGTTTTCCACAGGAGAACCACCTTTAAATTTACTGCATCCATTTTTTCTTCCGTTTTTTTGACAGAAGAAAAAATACTGCATGTGCCATTTTTTCTGACATCAAAAAAATGGAAATGAGAGCAGACGGGTACAAACGGATTGTAAAAAAACTCCCATTGACATGAATTGGATTTTTTTTAAACCGTTTTTTAATCCGTTTACAGCCTGCAAGAATGGAAAGGAAGCGGGGATAAAAAAAAAACGGGGACAGACGGCCGTGCAAACGCACACTTACTGCTCACTTACTTCTCATGTAGTCTCTTTAAGTCATTGCACGGATTTGTGACTGGTTTTCCTTTGCACGACACAAAGAACTGTTCCACTGTCTTTGATTCCTTTACCAGTTGGGTTGGTCGGATGTCTTTAAAATATGTGCTGAACAGCTATAGGAAGGAAACCATAGGGTTAAAGAGGCACTGTCATCGTGAAAAACGTTTTATATTTTGTAGTACTGATAAAATGACTTTTATGGGCAGATGAGTCATCACAGTGAGGGAGAGAGATTGACACGCCCCCTCCACAAGACAAGAAGACAAAGCAAGTGAGCAAGATATAAGTGCTATTTGTTAGGGATATATAGGTCCTAGTATATATGTACATTACCAGGATTAGGTACTGAGTAACATATCACTTTTTTTTGCACTATGACAGGTACGCTTTAAAGATTTGCCTCATTATGATATAAATAAATAAATAATTGATTTTGTTAAACACTTACCGACTCCTCCTCATCTGTAAGCACAATAGCAGTCCCTTGTGTTTTCACAACGCAGACCCTCTTTTTGGCGCTTCCATCAATATAGGTGTTATATCTCCTCTCCAGCCAATCTTTCACCATCAGGTTTTGGATCACAGATGGTTTGCGAAGATGTTTGAGCATCAGCAAAGCTTCCAGGTAGTAGCATGTGATGGTCTTCTCTTTGTCACTTAGTCCACAATTCTGGACTGACCGGGAGGACATGTTTACCACGTGGGGCTCTGCTGCTGCTAGTACTCTGCGGCAATCCATTGGGTTTAGACATCTTTTACTGATAAAGAAAAAAATAAATAAACATAATTGTGTTAATTGATGAAAACAAATGTATAAACTATTCGGAGCCATGCAATCCCAATATTAATAAGGTAATAACTACAAAATCATTGGGACTATATCCCCCCCGCCCCTGTGTCATTATTTACTTCTAATAGTTTAACCCTTGCTTACATTTTTATTGGCTTTTTGGTGAAATTCTGGTTAATCTCTTCATTTATCTTCTTCAGTTCTGCCAGAAAGTTCCGGGCCGACTCTTTGGTGTCCTCCCCGATGGTTTCATGGAAGTTTTCCGAAATCACAAAACGAGCAAACTGCTGGATATGATTGAGGTAATTTTTGATGGTGCTTATAGCCGTCTTCAGACGCAAGTGGGTGCTCACAAATAATTTGGTTTTCTCTGGGTCACTGAGAAATCCCAAAGAGATCTCATCCGGGCTCACGAAATATAAGAAGCGGGAAACATTTTCTACCTAATTGAAAAGACAGAGATGTCACTTAATATATTCAATGTCTAACAAGGTTCCTGTAATGGAAACAAAGTGATAGAAAAATCCTAAATACCATTTGTCTTCTGCCCAACTCTGAGAAATGAATTGCCAGGTATTCTCTGAAGTTCCGGAACATTTGGGAATTGACATCGTGCTTCTTGTGGACACCGGCCTCAGTCAGTTTTCTTCTTAGGGGGGTTACAAAGCTTCTCCTGAAACAAACAGAGAACAATTCATGTGCATACGATCCATTAGTGGGTCCAATAGAATCATAGACTCTTATATACACAGATTATTACAACATTTAAGAAACGGAAATTCTACTTACTCATCCTGTTCGGTAACTTCATCAGAAGGATTCCTAAGGAAGGACAGAAAATCAGCATTAACATTTGATAGATAGATAGATAGATATGAGATAGATAGATAGATATTAGATAGATAGATATGAGATAGATAGATAGATATTAGATAGATAGATATGAGATAGATAGATATGAGATAGATAGATATGAGATAGATAGATAGATATGAGATAGATAGATAGATATGCTTGAGAAAGGCTGTAATTGGACGGCCGAAACGTCGCAAGACTTTGGGTGAATAAACTTCACAATAATTTTTCACTATACTGGTGAGCTGCTGGAGTTACTTATTTTTAGATAGATAAATAGATATGAGATAGATAGATAGATATGAGATAGATAGATAGATAGATATGAGATAGATAGATAGATAGATAGATAGATAGATATGAGATAGATAGATAGATATGAGATAGATAGATAGATAGATAGATATGAGATAGATAGATATGAGATAGACAGATAGATAGATATGAGATAGATAGATATGAGATAGATAGATATGGGATAGACAGATAGGTAGATATGAGATAGATAGATAGATATGAGATAGATAGATATGAGATAGATCGATATGAGATAGATAGATATGAGATAGATAGATAGATAGATATGAGATAGATATGAGATAGACAGATAGATAGATATGAGATAGATAGATAGATAGATAGATAGATAGATATGAGATAGACAGATAGGTAGATATGAGAGAGATAGATAGATAGATAGATAGATATGAGACAGATAGATATGAGATAGATAGATATGAGATAGATAGATAGATAGATAGATAGATATGAGATAGATAGATATTCACATGGAGAAAAATAGCAGCACTCCAAGTTCACGAGCAAAAAAAAGTGTAAGGCGTCCGAAACGTCGCTCTGATGTTTGGTGAATAAAGCCTTACACTTTTTCCCACGTGAACTTGGAGTGCTGCTATTTTTCTCCATGTGGATATCTTTGGGACTGTGATCAAGTTTAGCTCTAACCAGCCCTGCTTCTGGAAGTAGATAGATAGATAGATAGATATGAGATACATAGATAGATATGAGATAGATAGATAGATAAATATGAGATAGATAGATAGATAGATATGAGATAGATAGATAGAGATGAGATAGATAGATATGAGATAGATAGATATGAGATAGATATAGATATGAGATAGATAGATAGATATGAGATAGATAGATAGATATGAGATAGATAGATAGATAGATAGATAGATAGATAGATAGATAGATAAATATGAGATACATAGATAGATATGAGATAGATAGATAGACAGATAACAACAGGAGAATACAGCAGCACACTGCTAGCACAAAGATATAGATGAAACATGAGTATATAGATAAAACATGAGTATATAGATAGAACATGAAAAGCTATACAGCTTTAATGCATATATGCATTTAGATAGATAGATATGAGATAGATAGATAGATAGATAGATAGATATGAGATAGATAGATATGAGATAGATAGATAGATAGATAGATAGATAGATAGATAGATATGAGATAGATAGATAGATAGATAGATAGATAGATATGAGATAGATATGAGATAGATAGATAGATATGAAAGAGATAGACGGATATGAGATAGATAGACAGATATAAGATAGCTACATATGAGATAGATTGAGAGATAGATAGATATGAGGTAGATAGATAGATAGATAGATATGAGATAGATAGATATGAGATAGATAGATATGAGATAGATAGAGAGATATGAGATACATAGATAGATATGAGATAGATAGATAGATAGATATGAGATAGCAGCAACAGGAGAATACAGCAGCACACTGCTAGCACAAATATATAGATGAAACATGAGTATATAGATAAAACATGAGTATATAGATAGAACATGAAAAGCTATACAGCTTGAATGCATATATGCATTTAGATAGATAGATATGAGATACATAAATAGATAGCTATTTGTTAGATAGATAGATAGATAGATAGATAGATAGATATGAGATAGATAGATAGATAGATAGATAGATATGAGATAGATATGAGATAGATAGATAGATGGATATGAGATAGATAGATATGAGATAGATAGATATGAGAGATAGATAGACAGATATAAGATAGCTACATATGAGATAGATTGAGAGATAGATAGATAGATATGAGGTAGATAGATAGATAGATAGATATGAGATAGATAAATAGATAGATAGATAGATAATAAAGTATATATTTACTTTTCAGATGGTTTTTCTGCTACAATGCATCCATGACGCTCCAAAAAATCTACAAAGAATTCTTGTGCACTGGAAAATCGGCTCTTCTTGTCATTGACAGCGTCATAGGAGACAATACTGAGAGACTCCACTACTTTACGCATTCTCTTCTTGGCTTCCTCCACCTCTTGGGTGATTTCGGCTTCAGTTGCGGTTTTCATGCACACCTTGCGGAGGTGAACTGACAGCTTTCCCTGCATTCTCATGCAATACTTGCAGCCCAGTTGAATGCGGTTTTCCTCCTGGTATGAGGCCATCTTTTCTGGGTGAGATATTGAGTTAAATATAAAACAATTCAAAATGCTTCCTAAATAAAACTGTGATAGGTGAGGATCCCGAACAGCAGTCTAGGAGAACACAGTCCAGGAGAGGCGAGGATCCAGAACAGCAATCTAGGAGAACAGTCCAGGAGAGGCGAGGATCCAGAACAGCAATCTAGGAGAACACAGTCCAGGAGAGGCGAGGATCCAGAACAGCAATCTAGGAGAACACAGTCCAGGAGAGGCGAGGATCCAGAACAGCAATCTAGGAGAACACAGTCCAGGAGAGGCGAGAATCCAGAACAGCAATCTAGGAGAACACAGTCCAGGAGAGCAATGGTGGCTGAGAAGGAGTAGAGAACTTGCTTCCAGTAGGTTGGCAAAGACTGCTGGCCTGGTGTCTGGAAGCTGTATATATGTAAGTCAGTGACCAATGATATCGCAGGATGAAACAAAACAACTAATTATCATGAAGTTTCATTATTCTAACCTGACACCTTCTAACAAAAACTCGTATAGTTTCACACCTTCACGGTGCCCAAATTTCACACCTTGCCAGGGAGTGGTTTCTGTTCACACCCACATTCCAGTAGTAGGCCTAAAACAACAACAACTTTATTCCATGAGTGATAACAAAATTTTAAACATTATCTTATACTTTGAAAATGATAAATGACTTTTTCAACCTATAATAACCTATTAAATAAATAAATATAGATAAATATGAAGAATCTGCCTTTCCGTAGGAACCCAATCATGTTTTTCCTGCATTTCTGTCTCATCACAGCTCAGTGATCCTCACAGCAAACACCTTGATACATCATTGACCAACCTTATTTTGGCCTCTGTCAGTGTTGTCTTGATCATCGCTGCTTCATGCAATTTCTTAACAGATGGGTTCCCAGGATAGGAGGTCGTCCATAAACAACAATAAAACACTGTATACATTTGTATACACTGTAGTGTGTAAACTATGGTACATGGCTGCACTATATTAGCTCATTTTCTTCGAAGTCGAGTACTTCTCCGGAAATCTTTAGTCCTTCTGAGGAATAAAAAAGAAAGAAGAAAGTCCAACGTTATAACCTGATATCAGGACATTCACTGGAAGATTTGAGATTATCCACCGAATAAAACCAATGTCTGGTATAGTTACCTGCCAGAGTCTGTTGGTGTTGTCTGCCTCTGCTTCTGGGACCTTGTTGACACCGATCTTGTTGGTGTTGTCTGCCTCTGCTTATGGGACCTTGTTGACACCGATCTTGTTGGTGTTGTCTGCCTCTGCTTCTGGGACCTTGTTGACACCGATCTTGTTGGTGCTGTCTGCCTAGATAGATGGATAGATAGATAAATAGATAGAAAGATAATATAGACAGATGGATAAATTGATAGATATATAGATAATATAGATAGATAGACAGATAATATAGATAGATGGATAAATTGATAGATAGATAATATAGATAGATAGATGATAGATAATATAGATAGATAGATAGATAGCAACAGGAAAATACAGCAGCACACTGCTAGCACAAAGATATAGATGAAACATGAGTATATAGATAAAACATGAGTATATAGATAGAACATGAAAAGCTATACAGCTGTAATGCAATAAATGAAGATATGAAACTATGAAAATATGAGGTACTTAGCTTGCAAATTTGGCGCCAAATAGCGTGGACCGTCCCACCAAGATAGATAGATAGATAGATAGATAGATAGATAGATAGATAGATAAATACTTACTTAGATAGATAAATAGATAGATAATATAGATGGATGGATGGATGGATGGATGGATGGATGGATAAATAAATAGATAGATAGATAGATAGATAGATAGACAGAAAATTTAGATAGATGGATGGATGGATAGATAGATAGATAGATAATATAGATAGATAGGTAGATAGTTATCTGCATTCGCATTCACGCAAAGCGAAAATAACTGTGAATACATTGAATATGCAAATTTTGCTAATATAGGACAAATATTTGTCCATATATTTGAGAAATATCGCAAATTCGAATATATGGCTCATCACTATTGAGAGAGAGAGAGTACTTTGCCATATCTACAAGGCTGCAGCATTGTGGGGTGTATTCAATGTTGTCAATCCCTGGTACAAAAAACTAAGAAGCAAATAGTAATTCTGTATAAAATAAGATGCATTTACTATTATTTTCTATACAAGCAATGTAATCTGTATTTATATATAAAAATAATAGGTTGGAATTCTAAGTGCACATTTCATGCAGATGTGGGACCAAGGTGTAAAATCTGTCACTAATGAAATGAAGTCTGGACGCTAATGTTTCTATTGTTATGGAAATTGTCTGGTGCCAGAGCTGTGGAATGTGTTATTCCTTTATATTCTAGAAATGCTAAAAGTTAACCTAGAGTAACCTCTACAGAGAGTAAACTATAGTAAGGCGGCATTCACACCACGTTTTGGCAATACAGTTCTCGGATCAGGTTTCTGATGAAAAACAGATTCCTCAAAACCTGACTAAACTGTATCAAAATGTGTGTATAAATTTAAACCAGTATACAGTTTGAAAAATGATGTCCGGTTGCATCCGTTTTTAAGAAAAGACCCTATGCGTTTTTAACTTTTCACTCCATTTTGAATAAAGTTTCACTTGTTTGATTGAAATTTCAAGAAAAAAAACTGTGCAAAGTCAAAAACCGTATGGTGAAAACTGGATGGACCTGTACGCACATACGGTTTTGTACGGTTCCCATTGACTCCCATGTTAAAAAAAAAAAAAACACATGGTTTAATACAGTTTTTAACTCGGACCAAAAAACCTGGTAGACGATGTATGAAGGTGATTGCTGTGAGGATCACTGAGCTGTGATGAGACAGAATGCAGGAAAAACATGATTGGGTTCCTAAGGAAAGGCAGATTCTTCATATTTATCTATATTTATTTATTAGGTTACTATTGGTTAAAAAAGTTATTTATCATTTTTAAAGTATAAGATAATGTTTCTAGTTCCGTTTTCACTCATGGAATAAAGTTGTTGTTGTTTTAGGCCTACTACTGGAATGTGGGTGTGAACAGAAACCACTCCCTGGCAAGGTGTGAAATTTGGGCACCTTGAAGGTGTGAAACTATACGAGTTTTTGTTAGAAGGTGTCAGGTTAGAATAATGAAACTTCATGATAATTAGTTGTTTTGTTTCCACCTGCGATATCATTGGTCACTGACTTACATATATACAGCTTCCAGACACCAGGCCAGCAGTCTTTGCCAACCTACTGGAAGCAAGTTCTCTACTCCTTCTCAGCTGCCATTGCTCTCCTGGACTGTTCTCCTAGATTGCTGTTCTGGATCCTCGCCTCTCCTGGACTGTTCTCCTAGATTGCTGTTCTGGATCCTCGTCTCTCCTGGACTGTTCTCCTAGATTGCTGTTCTGGATCCTCGCCTCTCCTGGACTGTGTTCTCCTAGATTGCTGTTCTGGATCCTCGCCTCTCCTGGACTGTGTTCTCCTAGATTGCTGTTCTGGATCCTCGCCTCTCCTGGACTGTGTTCTCCTAGACTGCTGTTCTGGATCCTCGCCTATCACAGTTTTATTTAGGAAGCATTTTGAATTGTTTTATATTTAACTCAATATCTCACCCAGAAAAGATGGCCTCATACCAGAAGGAAAACCGCATTCAACTGGGCTGCAAGTATTGCATGAGAATGCAGGGAAAGCTCTCAGTTCACCTCCGCAAGGTGTGCATGAAAACCGCAACTGAAGCCGAAATCACCCAAGAGGTGGAGGAAGCCAAGAAGAGAATGCGTAAAGTAGTGGAGTCTCTCAGTATTGTCTCCTATGACGCTGTCAATGACAAGAAGAGCCGATTTTCCAGTGCACAAGAATTCTTTGTAGATTTTCTGGAGCGTCATGGATGCATTGTAGCAGAAAAACCATCTGAAAAGTAAATATATACTTTATTATCTATCTATCTATTTATCTATCTATCTTTCTATCTCATATCTATCTATCTAATATCTACTGTATCTATCATCTATCTATCTCATATCTATCTATCTTTCTATCTCATATCTATCTATCTATCTCTCATATCTATCTATCATCTATCTATCTCATATCTATCTATCTATCTATCTATCTATCTATCTATCTCATATCTATCTATCTCATATCTAGCTATCTATCTCATATCCATCTATCTATCTATCTATCTATCTAATATCTATCATCTATCTATCTATCGATCTATCTCATATCTATCTATCTCATATCTATCTATCTATCTCATATCTATCTATCTCATATTTATCTCATATCTATCTCATATCTATCTCATATCTATCTATCTATCTATCCATCTCATATCTATCATCTATCTATCAAATATCTATCATCTATCTATTTATCTCATATCTATCTATCTCATATCTATCATCTATCTATCTATCTCATATCTATCTATCTCATATCTATCTATCTCATATCTATCTATCTATCTCATATCTATCTATCTATCTATCTATCTCATATCTATCTATCTATCTATCTATCTATCTATCTAATATCTATCATCTATCTATCTATCGATCTATCTCATATCTATCTATCTCATATCTATCTATCTCATATTTATCTCATATCTATCTCATATCTATCTCATATCTATCTATCTATCTATCCATCTCATATCTATCATCTATCTATCAAATATCTATCATCTATCTATTTATCTCATATCTATCTATCTCATATCTATCATCTATCTATCTATCTCATATCTATCTATCTCATATCTATCTATCTCATATCTATCTATCTATCTCATATCTATCTATCTATCTATCTAATATCTATCATCTATCTATCTATCGATCTATCTCATATCTATCTATCTCATATCTATCTATCTATCTCATATCTATCTATCTCATATTTATCTCATATCTATCTCATATCTATCTCATATCTATCTATCTATCTATCTCATATCTATCTATCTCATATCTATCTATCTCATATCTATCTATCTATCTATCTATCTCATATCTATCTATCTATCTATCTAATATCTATCATCTATCTATCGATCTATCTCATATCTATCTATCTCATATCTATCTATCTCATATTTATCTCATATCTATCTCATATCTATCTCTCTATCTATCTCATATCTATCTATCTATCTATCTCATATCTATCTATCTATCTCATATCTATCTATCTATCTATCTATCTATCTCATATCTATCTACCTATCTCATATCTATCTCATATCTATCTATCTCATATCTATCTATCTATCTATCAAATGTTAATGCTGATTTTCTGCCCTTCCTTAGGAATCCTTCTGATGAAGTTACCGAACATGATGAGTAAGTAGAATTTTACTTTATTAAATGTTGTATATAACAGTCTATGATTCTATTGGACCCACTAATGGATCGTATTGTTCTCTGTTTGTTTCAGGAGAAGCTTTGTAACCCCCCTAAGAAGAAAACTGACTGAGGCCGGTGTCCACAAGAAGCACGATGTCAATTCCCAAATGTTCCGGAACTTCAGAGAATACCTGGCAATTCATTTCTCAGAGTTGGGCAGAAGACAAATGGTATTTAGGATTTTTCTATCACTTTGTTTCCGTTACAGGAACCTTGTTAGACATTGAATATATTAAGTGACATCTCTGTCTTTTCTATTAGGTAGAAAATGTTTCCCGCTTCTTATATTTCGTGAGCCCGGATGAGATCTCTTTGGGATTTCTCAGTGACCCAGAGAAAACCAAATTATTTGTGAGCACCCACTTGCGTCTGAAGACGGCTATAAGCACCATCAAAAATTACCTCAATCATATCCAGCAGTTTGCTCGTTTTGTGATTTCGGAAAACTTCCATGAAACTATCGGGGAGGACACCAAAGAGTCGGCCCGGAACTTTCTGGCAGAACTGAAGAAGATAAATGAAGAGATAAACCAGAATTTCACCAAAAAGCCAATAAAAATGTAAGCAAGGGTTAAACTATTAGAAGTAAATAATGACACAGGGGCGGGGGGGGGGGGGGGGGGCGGGGGGGATATAGTCCCAATGATTTTGTAGTTATTACCTTATTAATATTGGGATTGCATGGATCTGAATAGTTTATACATTTGTTTTCATCAATTAACACAATTATGTTTATTTTTTTTTTCTTTATCAGTAAAAGACGTCTAAACCCAATGGATTGCCGCAGAGTACTAGCAGCAGCAGAGCCCCACGTGGTAAACATGTCGTCCCGGTCAGTCCAGAATTGTGGACTAAGTGACAAAGAGAAGACCATCACATGCTACTACCTGGAAGCTTTGCTGATTCTCAAACATCTTCGCAAACCATCTGTGATCCAAAACCTGATGGTGAAAGATTGGCTGGAGAGGAGATATAACACCTATATTGATGGAAGCGCCAAAAAGAGGGTCTGCGTTGTGAAAACACAAGGGACTGCTATTGTGCTTACAGATGAGGAGGAGTCGGTAAGTGTTTAACAAAATCAATTATTTATTTAGTTATATCATGGTGAGGCAATTCCTTAAAGCGTACCTGTCATAGTGCAAAAAAAAAAAAAAAAATGTGATATGTTACTCAGTACCTTATCCAGGTCATGTACATATATATATATATATATATATATATATATATATATATATATATACACATATATTTTTATGTGTCTAGGACCTATATATCCCTAACAAATAGCATTTATATCTTGCTCACTTGCTTTGTCTTCTTGTCTTGTGGAGGGGGCGTGTCCATCTCTCTCCCTCACTGTGATGACTCATCTGCTCTGAGACTGGGAGCAGCCTGGCAGTCTGCAAATCATTGCACAGTAGTTTTTAGGCATACATTTTCTATCTGTTCCCAGTAAATTTGGATGCTAATCAACATAGCTGTCACTATGTGTGTTATTCAGCTTTCACAGACTCCTGAATGTCTGATTAGCTTCTTTGACATTCAGGAGTCAGAGAAAGCTTTGGCTGTTCAAGCATGCTGGGAGCTGTAGTTTTGCAAGAGCTGGAGCTGCAGTGTTTGTAAAGCACTGTGTTAGAGCAGTGTTGCCTTTAGGTGTTGCAAAACTACAACTCCCAGCATGCCCACACATCATTTGTAGTTTTGCAAGAGCTGGAGGCACACAGCTGGAGAATACACAGCTCTAAAACAGAGTTTTACAAAGATTGTGTCCCCAGCTGTTGTAAAACTACAACTCCTATTATGGGAGTTGTAGTTTAGCAACAGCTGAAGGCTGTAGTGGTGAATGGAGATCTCCTATACTGGATACCAACTCACTTTGCGGCTGGTATCCAGTATGCTGCAAAATACAGAGTAGTCTGTCTGCATAAAGACAGATGACCCCTAGTGGCGGCTATTTTCATTTTAGATTTTTTAGTAAAATTGACTTTTTTTTTATTATAAATGTATATTTAAAAAGTAATCTTATCAGTAGTACTACAAAATATAAAACATTTTTCACGATGGCAGTGCCTCTTTAACCCTATGGTTTCCTTCCTATAGCTGTTCAGCACATATTTTAAAGATATCCGACCAACCCAACTGGCAAAGGAATCAAAGACAGTGGAACAGTTCTTTGTGTCGTGCAAAGGAAAACCAGTCACAAATCCGTGCAATGACTTAAAGAGACTACATGAGAAGTAAGTGATCAGTAAGGGTGTGTTCACTTGGCGCCTGTCCCCATTTTTTTTATCCCCGCTTCGGTTCCGTTCCGGCTGTAAACGGATTAAAAACTGTTAAAATAAAATCCCATTCATGTCAATGGGATTTTTTACAATCCATTTACATCCGTTTGTACCCGTATGCGCTCATTTCCATTTTTTGATGGCAGAAAAAATGGCACATGCTGTTTTTTTTTTTCTTCTGGCAAAAGAACAGGAAGAAAAAACGGATACAGAAAATTTAACATTGAAGTCTATGGAAAACTGAAAAAACAGATGCAAATGGATGACACTAAAGGCTCATACCTTTAGTGTCATCCATTTGCATCTGTTTTTTCAATCCGTTTTTTTGATCTGTTTTTACTTCTGAGCATGCTCAGAAAAACATTTTTTTTTTGTTTATTAACTGAACAATAACGGATCCATGCGGATTACATCCGTTTGCATCTGTTATTGTCCGTTTTTATTTTTGACGGGAGAACGTCTAAGGGGAGAACAGTCTAAGGCTGCGTTCACACGACCGTCTAGACCCGTCCCGGGTCTAGACGGTTGTGTGAACACAGCCTTAGACTGAGAATAATAAGATATTACATTTACTGTCTTGCACCACTAAAGTGTCCTGTACCACTACTAACAGCGTCTTTATGTCCCTTAGGTTTGCGATACCTGAAGTAACTGGAAAAGGGGCAATAGAGGCATTTGATCAGTGGGCGGATGACAATCTATGTCCGGAAGATAGAGACATTGCTAATAGTTATATCCACCTGGACATCACCCAACACGGATTCAGTGAAAATGCAGTTATCCGGGGGATGTATATTCTCACAACATTGAGGGGCGAAAAGGGAACTGAGAGTAGTGGAGCGTCTCCTAAAAAGAGGAGGAGAGAAGAAGAAGATCAAGAAGAAGAAGAGGAAGAAGAAGCAGAAGAGGAAGAAGGAGGAATGGAAAGCACTGCAAGCGTTGGAGATCTTGTAGACCTTAAAGAGGAGAGCTTCCAAAAATTACTGCAAATATATCCTTTAGGCCTCAACCAGTCCCCTCCATCCTTAAATGTATGTAGGCAGGCCAGCCAACCCCATGCACAATACTGCCTGGATAAATGGAGACGAACCCAATATAGAGATCGGATCAAGGATGTTGTCGGTAAGCTTCTTATACATATTTCCTCTGTTACATCTGCATTCTAATTGAACAATATGGCAAAGAAGAAAGCGTGGAGGCGCTCGATTCAGTCTGCAGGATTTATTCAGCACAGGTGAAATGCACGGCATGGCCTGAATAAATCCTGCCGACTGAATCCAGTGCCTCAACGCTTTCTTCTTTGCCATATTGTTCTAGACCTGTGTCCTGTTTGGTAGAGAGCACCGAAAGTCTGACACTGAGTGGCCGGAGGTTTAGGACCTGTGTACCAGAGGAGGTAACAAGGAATGGGTTCACACTACGGGACTGTATTCAGCTTAGAGGAGCGAAAACCGGGCCCTGCCGGATCCCACCCCTTTACGTCCCATATGTAATGCATTTCAATGAGCCAAACGGAATGACTCCGGACGGCTCATTTTTGCCCTGTATTCGGTTCTCTATCAGGACCTAAAACTGTGGTATACCATGGTTTTCAGTCCAGTGGGAAAACTGCATATAGGGCAAAAATGAGCCGCCGGAGTAAACATTTCACTCCGGTCGGCTCATTGAAATGCATTACATACGGACTGGATATGGCTGGGATAAGGGAGCACACGCTTTTCCCTCCCCCCAGCCGTATATGGTCCCGTATGTAATGTATTTAAATGAGTCGACATTTCACTCCAGTCGGCTCATTTTTGCCCTGCATACAGTTTTCTATCCGGACCTAAAACCGTGGTATACCATAGTTTTAGGTCCGATGGTAAAACCGCATATGGAGCAAAAATGAGCAGCGTTTCACTCCGGTTGGCTCATTGCAATGCATTACAAATGGGCCGAATACGGCTTTGCTCCTCCCAGCCGTATATGGTCCCGTATTGCTTAAAACATAGTGTGAACCCAGCCTAACAGAGCGGTAGTGCCAGCTGAACTTTATGTTATGTGCATTCTAATTGAAGTGACACAATTGTTAGGGCAGTAATATTATTTATTTGGTACGCTTAATGACCCCTCCCCCCCCCCCTTTTATTTATTTTTCTCATTTAGAACACTTCAGGAATCTTCCCAGCAAAGAGCAAGTGAAGGCTTACATGGAACATCAGGCCTGGGACACCAATGTGCCAAGAACATTTGACGTTCTAGAGGCCTGGAGACCTCAAGAAGATGACACTATGAAAGATATTGAAGCTTTAATCGACTCCCAGAAGTGGCCAGGACTTGTGGCGGTGGTGGATAAAAGAAAAGGTGGTTACTCCCTAAAAACCAGTCAGGTCTTTCAGAAAGGTGATATTGTCTGTGACTATCACGGAGTCCTAATGGATGGCAAGGAGGCTGAGGAACTGCAAAAAACATTGGCCAACAAGAAATGTTATAGCTTCTTCTTCCAGGACCAAGGGAAGAAAATGGGCCTAAGTGCCTCAAATATACCTTGCCTGTGCCACCCAAGCATGTGTTCGAATTTTGGGAGGTTGATCAATCATTCATCCACAAGGCCAAATCTGAAACCTGTGCTCAAACCTATGAAGGACGGAAAACGGCCGGTTATTCTCTTTGAGGCAAAGAGAAACCTTTCACCCGGCACGGAACTGTTATTTGACTATGGTGTCCGTAAAAACTCATTTGAAACAGAATACGACGAGAGAATTATATTTTCTAAATATCTTTCACATTTTAATCACATGGCTGAACGTGTCCAACGGGAGAAGATCATGGATGACATGGTGAAAGCATCGGAGAGGCCAATGCTATACGAGAGCAAAGATAATCCTACCACCTCCGGGTAAGTAGTTGAACAATAATATTTTTACCTTATTTCACCTTTACAAAACTTATATTTGTCTATTTTTTATTATTAAAAATCTTGTTGATCTTATTGTTATTATTATTATTTCTTAATTATTATTCTTATTTCTTAATTATTATTATGAATATTTCTTAATTATTATAATTATTACTATTTATTAATTATTATTAATATTTCTTAATTATTATAATTATTATTATTTATTAATTATTATTTTTTCTAAATTATTATTATTTCTTAATTATTATTATTATTACTTCTTAATTATTATTATTTCTTAATTATTATTATTTCTTCTCATTATTATTATTATTATTTCTTATTATTATTATATCTTATTATTTCTTCTTCATATTATTATTATATCTTATTATTTCTTCTTATTATTTCTAAATTATTATTATTATTTCTTAATTATTATTATTATTTCTTAATTATTAATATTTCTTAATTATTATTCTTTCTTTATTATTATTAGTTCTTATTTATTCTTCTTCCTATTTTTATTATATCTTATTATTTCTACTTATTATTATGTTATTATTTTTATTATTATTATTATTATTATTATATCTTATTATTTCTTCTTCTTCTTCTTATTATTATATATTATTATTTCTTCTTATTCTTATTATTATTATTATCAATATTATTATATCTTATTATTTCTTCTTCTTCTTCTTCTTCTTATTATTATTATTATATCTTATTATTTCTTATTATTATATCTTATTATTTCTTCTTCTTCTTATTATTATTATTATCAATATTATTATATCTTATTATTTCTTCTTCTTATTATTATTATTATTTTATCTTATTATTTCTTCAAATCTGTGTCTCTTCTTCAGAACTGAAGTAGTGGAAAAAACGGTAACCTTGCCTGTTATAACATCAAGAGAGGACGAGTTTGAAAAATTCATCGAAAAGTTTCCTGTCAATGTGGAGAAGGACCCGCCCCCTCATAAAATTTGCCTTGCTGAGTCTCCTGTCCATGGGCAACAATTATATGACAGGTGGAGGAAATTGCAGAACAGGATGCGAGTGCAGTATATAATCGGTAAGATTAACATAAACCTGATGGAACCGTTTACCTCAGGACGGGGCCGTAGCAGTAGATAGCCTTCTTCACATCAAAGACTTAAAGGGGTACTCTGCTCCTAGATATCTTATCCCTTATCCATAGGATAGGGGATAAGATGTCTGATCCCCAGTGGCAGGACCCCCGCGATCTCGGCTGCGCCACCCCAAATGTCCGGTGCACGGAGGGAACTTCGCTTCGTGCCGGATGCCTGGCGATGCGGGGCGGAGGCTAGTGATTTCACAACCACGCCCCCTCAATGCAAGTCTATGGGAGGGGGCGTGACGGCCGTCACGCCCCCTCCCATAGACTTGCATTGAGGGGGCATGGCCGTGACGTCACGAGCCTCTGGCGCTGCACCCAACGCTCTAAACCAATGCCGGGTGCAGCAGGGAGATCGCGAGCATCCCCAGCAGCGGGACCCCTGCGATCAGATAGGGGGATAAGATGTCTAGGGGCTGAGTACCCCTTTAATACATTCTTTGATTTATTCCTGATAGGATTGCTTCAAGATCATCGGCCAAGTGAAAAAATCTTAATCCTTTGAGTACTTATCAGCTGCTGAAGTTGAGTTGTTCTTTTCTGTCTAAGTGCTCTCTGATGACACGTGTCTCGGGAACTGTCCAGAGTAGGAGCAAATCCCCATAGCAAAACCTCTTCTACTCTGTGCAGTTCCTGAGACAGACAGAGATGTCAGCAGAGAGCACTGTTGCCAGACAGTAAAGAGCAACTCAACTTCAGCAGCTGATAATTATTGGAAGGATTAAGATTTTTTTTTTTTATAGAATTAATTTACAAATCTGTTAAACTTTCTGGAGCCAGTTTTAGAAATAAATAATATAATTTTTTTTTTTTTTTTTTTTTTTAATAGAATACCCCTTTAATACATTCTTTGATGTATTCTTGACAGGATTGCTTCAAGATCATCGGCCAAGTGAAGAGGAGGTGAGGAAATGCATTGGGCGGCAGCGATGGAAGAAAAACTCACCAAGGATCAAAGACATTTTAGAGCAATGGAAGAAACAGTGATTTCAGTGGAAACAGGGACATTTGCTTTTTGTTGTTTTTATTTGATGTGGTTTGGCATGATGGGGTTTGCTGAATAAACAGAATTTCGTTATTTTTTGGGACTGTGATAATGGGGTTTGTTCGGGGTTTGAGATAATGGGGTTTGTTTAATAAAAGCATTTACATCATTTTTTTGGTGTCTTGGATAATGAGGTTTGATCAATAAATATATTCGTCTTTTTTATTGAACACTTTGTGTCTGGAACTTTATTAGGGAACATTTAGGGTAATGGGTTTTGGTTAGGGTTAGCAGGTAAATATTAATGGGGTTTTCCAGCATTTTCACAGACCTCACCGAGGGACCGACTATTGGTTACACACATAACCTCATAATACACACCTTAGCTGCTGCAGAAGCTCATAATACACACCTCAGCTGCTGCAGAACCTCATAATACACACCTCATCTGCTGCAGAGCTTCATAATACACACCTTAGCTGCTGCAGAACCTCATAATACACACAGTAGCAGCTGCAGAACCTCATAATACACACCTTAGCTGCTGCAGAACCTCATAATACACACAGTAGCAGCTGCAGAACCTCATAATACACACCTCAGCTGCTGCAGAGCTTCATAATACACACCTTAGCTGCTGCAGAACCTCAGAAAACACATCTTAGCTGCCTCAGAACCTCACAACAATAAACTCATCTGCTGCAGAACCTCATAATACACACCTCACCTGCTGCAGAACCTCATAATACACACTTCAGCTGCTTCAGGTCATAATACACACCTTAACCACTGCAGGTAATAATACACACCCTATCTGCTGCAGAACTTCAGAAAACACATCTTAGCAGCTTCAGAACCTCATAATACACACCTCAGCTGCTTCAGAACCTCATAATACACACCTCAACCACTGCAGGTCATAATACACATCCTAGCTGCTTCAGAACCTCATAATACACACTTCAGCTGCTTCAGGTCATAGTACACACCTTAACCACTGCAGGTAATAATACACACCCTATCTGCTGCAGAACTTCAGAAAACACATCTTAGCTGCTGCAGAACCTCACAAAACTCAACTCAGCTGCTGCAGAACCTCATTATACATAACACAGCTTCTGCAGGCCTAAATACACACCTCAACCACTGCAGGTCATAATACACACCTCAGCTGCTACAGGTCATACTACACACCTCAACCACTGCAGTTTATAATGCATTCCCGAGCTACTGCAGACTACAGCAGGGAAGATCCCACAAACAAGCCTGAGGACTCCTCTTGTAGCCCTATTCCTCCTCTACAAACCCTGAACATTTGGGGCCACTGGACAGGACTTCCATTGGGGGTCACTTTATGGAAATCTCTACCCAGAAAATGTGTATTCCAGCTTTGATTATTTTGACCCATTTTGCTGCCATTCCCTGAAAGAAGACCCTACAGAACAGATTTAGGACTCCTCATGTAGCCCTAGACCTCCTCTACAAACCCTGAAAATTTGGTCTTCCTAAACCTAAAGAGGGCCGCTGGACAGGACTTCCATTGGGGGGTCACAGTGACATTGCTTTAACCCCTTAAGGACCTAGGCAATTTTCACTGTAGGACCCGGCCATTTTTTGCACATCTGACCACTGTCACTTTAAGCATTAATAACTCTGGGATGCTTTTAACTTTAATTCTGATTCCGAGATTGTTTTTTTCGTGACATATTCTACTTTATGTGAGTGGCAAAATTTTGTCGATACTTGCATTATTTCTTGGTGAAAAATTCCAAAATTTGATGAAAAAATTTAAAATTTAGCATTTTTCTAACTTTGAAGCTCTCTGCTTGTAAGGAAAATAGACATTCCAAAAATATGTTATATTGATTCACATATACAATATGTCTACTTTATGTTTCCATCATAAAGTTGAATGTTTTTACCTTTGGAAGACACCAGAGGGCTTCAAAGTTCAGCAGCAATTTTCCAATTTTTCACAAAATTTTCTAAATCGGAATTTTTCAGGGACCAGTTCTGTTTTGAAGGGGATTTGAAGGGTCTTCATATTAGAAATATCCCACAAATGACCCCATTATAAAAACTGCACCCCTCAAAGTATTCAAAATGACATTCAGTAAGTGTGCTAAATCTTTAGGTGTTTCACAGGAATAGCAGCAAAGTGAAGGAGAAAGTTCTAAATTTTTTTTTTACACTCGCATGTTCTTGTAGACCCAGTTTTGAATTCTTACAAGGGGTAATAGGAGAAAAAGTCTCCAAAAATTTGTAACCCAATTTCTCTTGAGTAAGGAAATACCTCATATGTGTATGTCAAGTGTTCGGCGGGCGCAGTAGAGGGCTCAGAAGGGACGGAGCAATAATAGGATTTTGGAGAGTGAATTTTGCTAAACTGGTTTTTGGGGGGCATATCGCATTTAGGAAGCCCCTATGGTGCCAGAACAGCAAAAAAAAAAAAAAAAAAAAGAACACATGGCATACCATTATGGAAACTACACCCCTCAAGGCACGTAAAAAGGGGTCCAGTGAGCCTTAACACCCCACAGGTGTTTGACGACTTTTTGTTAAAGTTGGATGTGTAAATGAAAAGAAAAAAAAAATCACTAAAATGCAGTTTCTTCCCCAAATGTTACATTTTTACAAGGGGTAATAGGAGAAAATGACCCCCTAAATTTGTAACCCCATTTCTTCTGAGTATGGAAATACCCAATGTGTGGATGTCAAGTGCTCTGCTGGCGCACTACAATGCTCAGAAGAGAAGGAGCGCCATTGAGCTTTTGAAGAGAAAATTTGTTTGGAATGGAAATCAGGGGCCTTGTGCGTTTACAAAGCCCCCCGTGGTGCCAGAACAATGGACCCCCCCCATGTGACCCCATTTTGGAAACTACACCCCTCAAAGAATTTTATAAGGGGTGCAGTGAGTATTTACACTTCACTGGCATTTGACAGATCTTTGGAACAGTGGGCTGAGCAAATGAAAAATAAAATTTTTCATTTTCAGGGACCACTGATCCAAAAATCTGTCAGACACCTGTGGGGCGTAAATGCTCATTGTACCCCTTATTACATAACATGAGGGGTGTAGTTTCCAAAATAGGGTCACATGTGGGGGGGGGGTCCATTGTTCTGGCACTGTGGGGGCTTTGTAAACACACGTGGCCTTCAATTCCGGACAAATTTTCTCTCAAAAATCCCAATGGCGCTCCTTCTCTTCTGAACATTGTAGTTCGCCCGCAAGGCACTTTACATCCACATATGGGGTTTTTTCTTACTCGGAAGAAATGGGGTTACAAATTTTGTGGGGCTTTTTTCCTATTTTCCCTTGTGAAAATGAAAAATTTAGGGTAACATCAGCATTTTTTCATTTTCCCATCCGACTTTAACGAAAAGTCGTCAAACACCTGTGGGGTGTTAAGGCTCACTATACCCCTTATTACGTTCCGTAAGGGGTGCAGTTTCCAAAATGGGGTCACATGGGGGTATTTCTTTTTTTGCGTTTATGTCAGAACCGCTGTAAAATTAGCCACCCCTGTGCAAATCACCAATTTAGGCTTCAAATGTACATAGTGCGCTCTCACTTCTGAGCCTTGTTGTGCGTCCGCAAAGCATTTTACGCCCACATATGAGGTGTTTCCGTACTCAGGAGAAATTGCGTTACAAATTTTTTTTTTTCCTTTTACCACTTGTGAAAATAAAAAGTATGGGGCAACACCAGCGTGTTAGTGTAAAATTTGTAATTTTTTTACACTAACAGGCTGTTGTAGCCCCCAACTTTTCCTTTTCATAAGGGGTAAAAGGAGAAAAAGCCCCCCAAAATGTGCAGTGCAATTTCTCCCGAGTACGGAAATACCCCATATGTGACCCTAAACTGTTTCCTTGAAATATGACAGGGCTCTGAAGTGAGAGAGCGCCACGCACATTTGAAGACTAAATTAGGGATTGCATAGGGGTGGACATAGGGGTATTCTATGCCAGTGATTCCCAAACAGGGTGCCTCCAGCTGTTGCTAAACTCCCAGCATGCCTGGACAGTCAGTGGCTGTCCGGAAATGCTGGGAGTTGTTGATTTGCAACAGCTGGAGGCACTGTTTTGGAAACACTGCCGTACGATACGTTTTTAATTTTTATTGGGGAGGACAGTGTAAGGGGTGTATATGTAGTGTTTTACCCTTTATTATGTGTTAGTGTAGTGTAGTGTTTTTAGGGTACATTCGCACTGGTGGGTTACGGTGAGTTTCCCGCTAGGAGTTTGCGCTGCAACAAAAAATTTGCCGCAGCTCAAACTTGAACCAGGAAACCCACTGTAAACCTGCCTGTGTGAATGAACCCTGTATGTTTACATGGGGGGGGGGTGGGGGGGTGGGGGGAGGGGTAATAAACCTCCAGCTGTTTCAAAACTACAACTCCCAGCATGTACTGACAGACAGTGACTGCTGGGAGTTGTACTTTTGCAACAGCTGGAGGCACACTGGTTGAAAAACCTTCAGTTAGGTTCTGTTACCTAACTTAGTATTTTCCAACCAGTGTGCCTCCAGCTGTTGCAAAACTACAACTCCCAGCATGTACTAATCGCCAAAGGGCATGCTGGGAGATGTAGTTATGCAACAGGTGGAGGTACACAATTACATCTTTCAGCATGCCGAGACAGTTGTTTGCTGTTTGGGCATGCTGGGGTTTGCAGTTTTGCAACATCTGGAGAGCTACAGTTTAGAGACCACTGCACAGTGATCTCCAAACTGTGGCCCTCCAGATGTTGAAAAACAACAAATCCCATCATGCCCAGACAGCAAACAGCTGTGTGGGCATGCTAGGAGTTGTAGTTTTGCAACATCTGGAGGGCTACAGTTTAGAGACCACTGTATAGTGGTTTCAAACTGTAGCCCTCCAGATGTTGCTAGGCAACTCACCGACTTCCATAGAATCCAGGGAGCCAGCCGCACAACATCGCCGCCCGCCGATCTCCACAGCCGATCGTCGCCCGCAGCCTCGCCTGCAGGGTAAGTGGGTAAGTGGACTTTGACGCCGGTCCCCTTCGGTTTCCCCGTTCTGCCCCACCTATTGTGGGTGGGCAGAATGGGGAAACCGAAAGTTAACCCCCCCGCCCCCGATCTGCTATTGGCGGTCGCATCTATACGACCGATAGCAGGGATAGGAGGGGTGGCACCTCACTCCTATCACTTCAGGGGGATCGTGGGTGTCTTAGACAACCCCGATCCCTCTTATTTTCCGGGTCACCATAGACCCATATGACCCGGAATCACGCAAATCCCAAGTGTGAATTCACTTGCCATTTGCGGCGATCGCCGACATGGGAGGGTCTGAAGACCCCCCTGGGCATTTGCACGGGATGCCTGCTGAATGATTTCAGCAGGCATTCCGGTCCGATACCCACACGGCGCGCGGCGGGGACCGGAATTCCCCATGACGTACGCGTACGTCAAGGGTCGTTAAGGGGTTAAAGATTGGCGCCTGAGTAGAAATGGGGGCATGGATAAGTTTATTGCATGTTTGAGGGGTCAAAAATTATCCTACAGTCAAATTCTAAGGCTCGTTTGAAAAATCTTAACTAGATCTACAAGAATGTATATTCAGAAGTATAGAAACATGGTTGTGTAACTCGATAGGAGCTGAAAAATAGGAGCATTTTGAAAAATGTATGATAATGGCCATAGGCGTGCGCAGCCTATTGCATTAGGGTGTGCACCCTAAAGCACAAACTCACGCTGCGCGTGTGCATATATATATATATATATATATATACGCACACAGTTTGTATAGTTCCCCAACATTAGGTGCAGTATAAGTCCCGCCCCATTAGGTGCAGTATAGTTCCCCCACATTAGGTGCAGTATAAGTCCCCACACATTAGGTTGGCAGTACAGTTCCCCCACATTAGGTTGGCAGTACAGTTCCCCCACATTAGGTGCAGTTCAGTTCCCCCACATTAGGTGCCATCTAATGTGGGGGAACTGTACTGCACCTAATGAAGGGGAACTGTACTGCACCTAATGAGGGGGAACTGTACTGCACCTAATGTGGGGGGACTGTACTGCACCTAATGTGGGGGAACTGTACTGCACCTAATGGAGGGGAACTGTACTGCATCTAATGTGGGGGAACTGTACTGCACCTAATGTGGGGGAACTGTACTGCACCTAATGTGGGGGAACTGTACTGCACCAGTACAGTTCCCCTACATTAAGTGCAGTACAGTTCCCCCACATTAGGTGTAGTATAGTTCACCACATTATGTGCAGTACAGTTCCCCTACATTAGGTGCAGTACAGTTCCCCCACATTAGGTGCAGTACAGTTCCCCCACATTAGGTGCAGTATAGTTCCCTCACATTAGGTGCAGTATAGTTCCCCCACATTAGGTGCAGTATAGTTCCCTCACATTAGGTGCAGTATAGTCCCCCACATTAGGTGCAGTATAGTTCCCCCACATTAGGTTGGCAGTATAGTTCCCCACATTAGGTGCAGTATAGTTCCCCCACATTAGGTGCAGTATAGTTCCCCCACATTAGGTGCAGTATAGTTCCCCACATTAGGTGCAGTATAGTTCCCCCACATTAGGTGCAGTACAGTTTCCTCACATTAGGTTGGCAGTACAGTTCCCCACATTAGGTTGGCAGTATAGTTCCCCACATTAGGTGCAGTATAGTTCCCCCCACATTAGGTGCAGTATAGTTCCCCCCACATTAGGTGCAGTAGTTCCCCCACATTAGGTGCAGTACAGTTCCCCCACATTAGGTGCAGTACAGTTCCCCCACATTAGGCGCAGTACAGTTCCCCCACATTAGGCTGGCAGTATAGTTCCCCCACATTAGGCTGGCAGTATAGTTCCCCCACATTAGGTGCAGTATAGTTCTCCACATTAGGTGCAGTATAGTTCCCCCACATTAGGTGCAGTATAGTTCCCCCACATTAGGTGCAGTATAGTTCCCCCACATTAGGTGCAGTATAGCTCTCCACATTAGGTGCAGTATAGTTCCCCACATTAGGTGCAGTATAGTTCCCCACATTAGGTGCAGTATAGTTCCCCCACATTAGGTGCAGTATAGTTCCCACATTAGGTGCAGTATGTTCCCCCACATTAGGTGCGGTATAATTTGCCACATTAGGTGCAGTATAGTTCCCATACCAAAAGCAAAATAGACACGGAGGCCACCAGCATCTGGGGGTGCTACCTTCCTACTGGCAGGAAGAGGGGGTTAATTTGAGGGTACTACCTTCTTACTGGGGGGGGGGAGGGTTAATCTGGGGGTACTACCATCCTACTGGGGGGGAGGGGGTTAATCTGGGGGTACCTGCCTACTCGGGGCCCCAGATTAACCCCCTCCCCCCTGTAGGAATGCAGTACCCCCCAGATTAACCCTATCCCCCCACCCTGTTAGAAGGTAGTACCCCCCTGATGACCCCCTCCCCCCTGTAGGATGGTAGTACCCCCCAGTTTAACCCCCTCTCCCCCTGTAGGAATGCAGTACCCCCCAGATTAACCCTATCCCTCCACCCTGTTAGAAGGTAGTACCCCCCTGATGACCCCTCCCCCCCCAGTAGGATGGTAGTACCCCCCAGTTTAACCCCCTCTCCTCCCCTAAAGGAATGCAGTACCCCCCAGATTAACCCTATCCCCCCACCCTGTTAGAAGGTAGTACCCTCCTGATGACCCCCTCCCTCCCCAGTAGGATGGTAGTACCCCCCAGTTTAACCTCCTCTCCCCCCCTGTAGGAATGCAGTACCCCCCAGTTTAACCCCCTCTCCCCCCTGAAGGAATGCAGTACCCCCCAGATTAACCCTATCCCCCCACCCTGTTAGAAGGTAGTACCCCCCTGATGACCCCCTCCCCCCCCCAGTAGGAATGCAGTACCCCCCAGATTAACCCAATCCCCCCACCCTGTTAGAAGGTAGTACCCTCCTCCCCCCAGACCCAGTAGGCAGGTTGAAATAGCATTCACTCACTCAGCACGGTAATCCTGCGGCGAGCCGCGTACCGTCACGTCTTGCTCTGGGGCCGGCGTCCTTGAATACAGCGTGACGTCCTGATGGTCATGTGACGGCAGTAACGCGCCGTCACATGACCGGACCAACTGAAGGTGAGCCAGAGCGGAGCGGGGCGGGGCACAAACAGGAGCAGGAGGCAGCGCTGTGCGGTGCGCCTGACGGACAGGCGCACCGCACAGTGGGGGGGCGGGGGTCTGGGCTGGTGAAGGACGGTCGGGCACAGATGGGGGGTGCTGCGGAGCGTCTTGGTGTCACTCGGTGCGGGCCGCACGCGGGTCGCAACGCCACTGGATTAGGGTGTGCCTGGGCACACCCGGCACACCCCGTGCGCACGCCTATGATAATGGAGATATTTAAAACCAAATTGCGCAAGCTGCGTTGGTTGTTGAGGCTCCAATTTTTTTTTTTTTTTTGCACTTATAGTGGACTTTCAGGATGCAAAAGTATTTCTCTCTCAGATCCATAATTTTTGAGAAATAATGTCTTAATTAAAAATAATAAAAAAACAAAACAAAAAACGTAACGGTTACCCAGCCTGGTTATGGCAAAACCGCGCGACATATCGTCATAAGTTTTGGTATGCAGTTTCTGGAGGTTGTGCTTTACAACCTGTGTCCGGGCTCGTTGCAGAGAAAATAATTCTCAATTTTGTCAATTAGCTAAAAATGGTTAAATTACGTTTCTTTTACAGGGGGCGTAGCCAGACTTCCGCTAATGTGCTAAAAGCGAGTCAGGAGAGGAATCGATCAGCTCGATGGTCTGCACAAAATGGTAAAACTTTTGCCACTGTTCTTTACATAAAATTGTGAATCGCTACTTGACTACGCCCCTACAATACGTGTGTCGCCAAATTGCTGCTTATCCATTTTGTTGCCGAGACACTTCCTCATATAGGAAAAATTTTTTCCCGCAAAACAATATTAAGCGTGTCCTGCAGAAAGTTTTTCTGTTCAACGGTATAATCGCTGTATTCAAGCAGCCACTTTGATGCGTCAATCCCTTTATCATGTTCAATTGACTACCGTATATAAACTTATAACATCTATAGTGACTAATATTGTATCTTCTGTAATCCCCGTCACCATTTCTATAGTTTTAAGAAAATCCGAGGTATCCAACAGAAAAGCCGGGGTGGTTCACTCATCTGAAAGCATGAGCATTCCCAGTGTATGGGAGGTAATACGGAGCGGTACAATGGTTGTGGTCAGAATATCCCTGTATGGTCTTCCAGTGGTTATAATGCTATAAAGCTCGGATTCCAAACTTGGAACTTAAAAGGGGTACTCCGCCACTAGACATCTTATCCCCCATCCAAAGGATAGGGGAAAAGATGTCTGGTCTGGGGACCCAGTGAGCTCAGCTGCCGAACCCCAGACATCCAGTGCAAGAAGCAAACATTGCTCCATGCTGGATGACTGGCAATGTGGGGCGGAGACTCGCGTGGTCCCGGCCATGGCCGCTCGTGACGTCGCAGCCACGCCACCTCAATGCAAGTCTATGGGTGGGGTGTGATGGCTGTCACGTCCCCTCCAATAGACTTGCATTGAGGGGCTGTGGACGTGACCGTGATGTCACAAGCCTCCGGCACTGCACCCAACGCTCCAAATGAATGCCAGGTGCAGCAGGGAGATCGCGGGGGTTCCCAGCGGTGGGACCACCTCGATCAGACATCTTATCCATATAAGATGTCTAGGGGCAGAGTACCCCATTAAAGGTGTTATCCAGGAATAGAAAAACAGCAATTTTTTTTTTCAAAAACAGCTCCCCATCTGCTTCCAGATTGGATGTAGTTCTGCTTCCATTGAAGTGAATGGATCCAAGTTGTAAATCCACACCCAACCTGGAGACAGATGCGGAGCAGTTTTTGAAAGAAATTAGCTGCGTTTTTCTATTACTGGATAAGCTCTTTCATTTAGGGATAACTTTTTTTAATGTATCACTTCAGCCTGTTAATATGGCCCGTGTGCACAATGACATTAGATGAGTGAACCAAGCAATGAACTAAACATTTCCAAAATATACTTTATTGTAAAAAAAAAAAAAAGGCCTACATGGACCCCTTAACAGACCACACCTGTTGCACACTGCACTCCGTCCACTTGCGCTGGCCGTGAGCGCATTGCCCCGCTCTTTCCTGGTGCTGCCGGCTGAGCTGGCGCTCGCATGCGAATCCCAGCCCGTGACGGTCCTCCTCCACTGCCTCTAAGCTCCGGCGAGCGCTCGCCCTAGGAGACGGGGTCACGTGCGCCGGAGCTGTGAAATTTAAAGGACAGTACACCCAAAATTATGTGCAACACCTGACACACTTCTATAAGTCCCTGTACCTGCCACACTTCCCTGCCGGATCTTCAGTGGCCCTAGCCTGAGATTAAGTGTTCCCAATTGTCTGTTGCCTTGCCCGTGTATTTGGACCCTTCTGCTTCATTATTTGACTACGCACCTTTGCCACCTGCCTTGACCTTCTGCTACATTTGACTACTCCTCTGCCTCATCCTTCTGTACCTCATCTTGCCCAGTTACCTGTGTGGTCAAGTCGTATCGGGGGTAGCGACCTGGGTGTCGCCTGCAACAGCAAATCCATCCTGCCTTGCGGCGGGCTCTGGTGAAGACCAGCGGCACCTTAGACTCCGCTCCCCGATACGGTCTGTGTCTTCTGCCACACAGGTCGGAGAATCCACACACAGCAGCGTTACTACTACTACTGTGAGTGTTACAACACCTTGGTCCACATTTAAAAAAAAAAAAAAACACAGGAGATGCTCCAAGAGTTCAGATAGGTCAATGATAAGCAGAGCAGGAAGAGTCTTCCGCTGTAGCGTCTCTCTGCACAGCAGTGACGGAGGGGGCATGGCTTCCACAACTACTGCTGCAAACTCAGCATAGACTTTAGCAACACAACTCATGGGAAAGATAATTAGAGGCATATACTTAAAAAACTTTGGATAGAGGATAAGTTTGAAAGTAGTGGAGTACCCTTTTATCTCCGCCACCCTCAGCGATTTTTGCCCCACTTGTAACTCCTTTTCAAAGAGCCATAACTTTTGTATGTTTCCACATACAGAGCCATGCAGGGGATAGTTTTTGTGTGTGACTAGTTATGTTTTTTTTAAAGATTACAAACGTGTTCCTTATCCTGTGGATACGGGATAAGTTTGAAAGAAGTGGAGTACCCCTTTAAAGCACTAGAGATTTGTTATATGTAATTCCCCTTTATATCAGACTACATTAAAGGGGTATTCTTGGCCAAAACATTTTATCCCCTATCCAAAGGATAGGGGTAAGATGTCTGATCGCCAGTGGGCCTGCTGCTGAGACCCCCGCAATCTCCCTGCAGCACCCGCATTCTATGCAGGTGCTGAATCTCCAGTTTGGGAAACCTCCAGGTTTCCGGGACTGGGGACATGACGTCATGCCACGCCATGAATGGAGGGGGCGTGGCGTGACATCACGTCCCCAGTCCCGGAAACCCAGAGGTTCCCAAAACTGGGGATTCAGCACCTGCATAGAATGCGGGTGCTGCAGGGAGATCGCGGGGGGGTCTCAGCAGCAGGCCCCCTGGCGATCAGACATCTTATCCCCTATCCTTTGGATAGGGGATAAAATGTTTTTGCCCGGAATACCCCTGTAATCAAGTTTTTAAGCACAAAATCCAATTCGTACAAGTATCGATAGTTATAGAAATTGGATCCCCCCTCTTCCCCCGATCATATGCACATCCCCTATCCTGTACAGATACATTTAAAAGTAGTGAAGTACCCCTTTAAAGCATTAGAGAATTGTCTTTTATGTAATTGCCATTTATATCAGACAAGATTCATTACAATACCCAATTTGACCAAATATCGATAACATTGGTTTTCTTGGCACATCCTCAGAATTTCCGTCTGAACCGTGCGGAATGCGGCGAGAATATTCCAGTCATGTAGCAGCGGGAGACAAGACACCTGTAATCAATGGGAGCTGGATGCTTTTCTTAAGCAATCAGAGAATGATATGCAGATAGGAGATGCTGATTTACATAATAGCACTGTTCTTTCGGGAGGCTTTTCCCCTTGTAATTTAATCTGATCTATACGAGGACAAATGAGTCAAAACATATCATGCATAAAGTATTAATGCCGCCCTCGCCCCCCGACCGTTATTTATGTGGCAGCGCTGTCATGGCATCGACCTCAAAGTTGGACACGATACAATGTTACAATTTTTGTTGTTTGTGCTTTTAAAATTATGTATCAGATAAAAAGCAACGAGACCCAATGTCAATCTGCTGCAGGAAAGGTCAGTGTTTCCCAGGGCCGGCTCTGCATTTAAGCATAATAGGCAGCTGCCTAGAGCGGTCTCGTGATGGAGGCGCCACTCTGTCCGCTGCTATAAAGTTAGCCAGCATCGGAAGCACCCTCCCATCGGAACCACCCGCCCATCCGAGGCGTAACCTTCCTTGTATCTGAGGAAGGGGTAACATCTATGCCTCGAAACGCGTTATTTTTGGACAAAATTATAATTTTTTTTATAAAGTCAGTATGGAGGGTGTTTTTGTTTTTCCTGGATAGCTGTATATAAGCACATATCCTTACATCTCCAGGGTCAACAAAAAGGATGGTGCATAGGATGGTGCATAGTTATTGACCCTCACATTCCCCAAAGGGACAACAAATCTCATGAGTATGAAGGCCAATCCTAGGACATAATATGGAGTTATGTGCTGTCCATAGCATTCTCTGATTGGTCCTCCCCTGCTCTGATTGGTCCACCCATGCTCTGATTTGTCCTCCCCTGTTCTGATTGGTCTGCACATGCTCTGATTTGTCCTCCTCTGTTCTGATGAGTCCCCCAATGCTCTGATTGGTCCACCCATGCTCTGATTGATCCTCCCATGCTCTGATTGCTCCCCCCTGTGCTCTGATTGGTCCTCCCATGCTCTGATTGATCCCCCCTGTGCTCTGATTGATCCTCCCATGCTCTGATTGATCCCCCCTGTGCTCTGATTGGTCCTCCCATGCTCTGATTGCTCCCCCCTGTGCTCTGATTGGTCTGCCCATGCTCTGATTGCTACCCCCTGTGCTCTGATTGGTCCTCCCATGCTCTGATTGCTCCCCCCTGTGCTCTGATTGGTCTGCCCATGCTCTGATTGCTACCCCCTGTGCTCTGATTGGTCCTCCCATGCTCTGATTGCTCCCCCCTGTGCTCTGATTGGTCCTTCTGTTCTCTTGTGGCATGATACTGTTTGCATTACAGCCCCACAAAACACAAAAGAGATGATCAGTCAGCATATATTCATGTAATCCTAGAAGACCCCTGTGCTATATTTATTAATCTATTATAACATTTCATAGGATGTAACAAGGTCCCAAGAATTTGAAAACCCCCAAAACACAATTATGGGAAATTTATCATGGTCGTACATTAATATTCTAGTCTACAAATGTCACAAATTTTGCATTTTATTCTAATAGTTGCATCTTTTTACAGCTCCTATGGCATTTTCTCCAAAAATCTGTGGGCATAGCGGAAGGTGGTGTGGCCTCTCATGGCCCAATGGATTTCACTTCATTTACACTAGAAAAAGGCATAAGTTATGCAAAAAAAAAAAACTACTCCGGCTCATAGCAGGAGTCTTGCACATAGACAGTGAGAGAGAATCGCCAAATTTATTAAGAGGCTTTTGTTACCTTAAAGTGATACTCCCGTGGAAAACTTTTTTTTTTTTTTTAAATCAACTGGTGCCAGAAAGTTAAATAGATTTGTAAATCAGTTCTATTAAAAAATATTAATCCTTCCAGTACTTATTAGCAGCTGTATACTAAAGAGAAATCCAAAAAAGAAATGCATTTCCTCTGATGTCATGACCACAGTGCTCTCTGCTGACATCTCTGTCCATTTTAGGAACTGTCCAGAGCAGCAGATGTTTTCTATGGGGATTTTCTTCTGCTCTGGACAGTTCATAAAATAGACAGCAGAGGTCAGCAGAGAGCACTGTGGTCAGGACATCAGAGGAAATGCATTTCTTTTTTGGATTTCTCTTTAGTATACAGCTGCTAAAAAGTATTGGAAGGATTAAGATTTTTTAAAAGAAGTGATCTACAAATCTGTTTAACTTTCTGGCACTAGTTGATTTAAAAAACTAAGTTTTCCACAGAAGTACCCCTTTAAAAGGGTACTTTACTGGCAAGTGTGGAACTAAATGTTCCGAACGCTATTTTCGCGCTCCGGGGGGGGGGATTGGCCACGCCCCCTTGTGACGTCACAACCACACTCCCTCAATGCAAGTCTATGGGAGGGGACGTGACAGCTGTTACGCCCCCTACCATAGACTTGCATTGAGGGACATGGCCGTGATGTCAAGAGGGGCGTGGCCGACTGCCGCAGCACAAAAACAGTGTTCGGAACATTTAGTTGCACGCTGGCCAGTGGAGTACCCCTTTATATCTTTCCCTTCTCTGCAGGATAGGGGATATATGTATGATTGCAAGAGTCTGACCTCTAGGACCCTCTACAATCAGAACAGGGCCTCATCTTTTCCTGTGCATGGTGCGGCGTTGACACACACTCCATGCATTTCTCTATAGAGATACAAGCTGTACTGGGGTACTCCGGCTCTCTAATAGACAGTGCATGGAGTGTGAACCGATTTGCTGTCCCATGCACTGGGAGAGATGATCCCTGTTCTGGAGATTGTGGAAATTACCAAAGGTAACATATCCACTATCCTTTGGTTATGGGGACAAATTTTGAAGTAGTAGAGTACCCCTTTAAGGCTGGAGTTTGAAACACTGTTCTTAATAAATTCTGAATCCACGGCATTGTAGAGAGTTATCGTAGTAATCCAGTATCACTCCAACCAATGTTCTGTCATTAAATACAATTCCTCCTGATTTTCCTTTATTGGATTCCCGCATATTTCTCTTTTTGTGTCAAATCCTGACATTCAGTGGCTGCTGTTGTTTTAATCACTAGATTGTTGACCTAATAGCAGATTTCCTCTTATTCAGGACACTTCTCCTCTTCTTGGAGCCATGCTACACTTTGATTTTCTGGGTGGGGGGGATGGGTGCCTTATAAGTTTCCGTGCTCGGCTCGTGTTGGTGGGGTGCCCCCTTCTTCGTGCAGAGTACTGCATATATTATTCATGTCAGCGTATATAGAGTGACAGATGGGAACTTCCTTTCATTCGCCCCGTCAGTCGTGGTGACAACCTCTGTTGCCGTTTTATCTTCATCCCCGATACATGAGGTTGAGTGGAGGCGGCAGGGATGAGGAGCGGAGGACATGTGTCTTGTTATTTTGCCGTTATCTCGCTTTCTTCACGTTGACATAATTCAGTCTTATCATTAAAATGACATCTTCTAACTTCTCGCCTGACAGTGAGTAAAAAACACTTGTCTGGCCACAGCTGGTGGGTAGAAGACTTAAAGTGAACGTCAACCCATTGACCCCTGTCCTACTGGAGAGCAGGTTTGTGATACAGAGATTACCCTTTGTCACATCCATAAGCAGGAACCCATAATGATGGCAAAAAACGCATTTTTAACAAGACTTATAATGAAATCTTAAAAGGGTACTCCGCCCCTAGACATCTTATCCCCTATCTAAAGATAAGATGTCTGATCGAGGGGTTCTGCCGCTGGAGACCCCCACGATCTCGGCTGCGGTACCCCAGAAATCCTGTGCATGGAGCAAACTTTGCTCTTTGCCAGATGACGTCACTCTCACTCCCCATGTCATGCCATGCACCCTCAATGCAAGTCTATGGGAGGGGGCATGACAGCCGTCATGCCCCCCCCCATTGACTTGTATGGAGGGGGCGTGGCCGTGATTTCACGAGCAGGGTGCGGCTGTGACCTCACGAGCCTCCGGCACTACACCCCATGCTCTAAACGAATGCCGGGTGCAGCAGGGAGATCGCGGGGGTCCCTCATATTCCTTTGGATAGTGGATAAGATGTCTAGGGGCGGAGTACCCCTTTAACCTCTGATCACATGTCCATCGTAGTTTAACTAATTCACATATTAGCATTGGCTCCAGACACATCCCTATGTATTATAAAGGAGTCTTTCAGGTCCAGTCAATGAGTCCATGAGAGGAGAATATTACTGAATGTATATCTCTTTCTCCTGACAATATTGGCACACGTTGGGCCTGCTTCACCCACAACCACTTTCTCTGACAGCGGAAGCACAACTGGATGACAGTCCCTGCAGTGGAACAAAGTGAAGGAGCATAAGGTGATCTAAAACAATAAACAATACTGTAAGGTGGTCAGGGAAAAAGGTCAGGACAGGAGGGTTAACATGCACTGAACAAAATACAAAACATAGGGGATAAACAGAAAAACATAAATAGAGTAGTCAAACAAGTCGGGTCAGAACCGAGATAGCAGCATAGGTACCAAATCACTAAGCAGAGAATAAACGTATAGGAAACCCAGGTCAGAATACACAGAATAGAATAAACCAGAAGCAGTGTGAAAGTTAGTGCAGATGAACTGAACCCAAGCAAGGCCCGAACAGACGATCAAGGTATTTATGTGCACCTAGGATGGGCGTGGAGGCTGAGAACAAATGTAATAGGCTGCAGGTCAAAGCCATCTGATAGGAGATGCCAGAAGAACACAAAAAAATTTAACCCTGAACTTCTACTCTTTACAGTGAACTTGTTATAAAAAAAAAAACCTTTTGAAAGTCGGGGTCTGAATGGTCAGACCCCAAATGATCACTAGAATGAGCTGGAAGAGAAGTGCGCTGCTGCATTTCTTTCTCCACAGTCTGTGACCAGGATGGGCCTGTAGATTTACATTATGAGGCCATCTCATGTGACACAGACCAAAGGGAGTGTATGTAAGCGTGCACTTCTCCAGCTGTTTGTTGTAATTGTTCGGGGTCTATGACAAACCAGTACTTTTGTATAATGAAAATGCCCATAAGACTGGAGATACGTGAATAATGTTGGCCCATCTAAGGCTGTCCTTAATACAGGAAATTAATGGGGTACTCCACTGCCCCCGCATTCGGAACATTTTGTTTCGAACGCTGGGTGCGGGCTGCGGGGGTTGTGACGTCACAGCCATGCCCCCTCGTAATGTCAAACCACGCCCCCTCAATGCAAGTCTATGGGAGGGGCTGTGGCGGATGCTCCATTCCATGTAATTTAGTTTTCTAAACTAGTGACTGCTGAGAAAAGGTTTTTAGGTAACTGCACCTATCTTGAGTTTGAGGGTTTCCCAGCCCCTACAGCCTATTTGCAGCCACCAAAATTGGTCAGAAAGCTGAAAAGAATGAAGGTGAAAGAGTTACGTAATTTGCATACCTCCCATTGACTTTAATAGGTGTTGCGCAATTGGCCCCAGGATTCCCAGGGTTATTAATCTTTATCAATTCCCTTTAGGGCCTAAGCCCAACAGGGACTAGGGGGGAGATTTCTCAAAACCTGTCCAGAGGAAAAGCTGCTGGGTTGCCCATAGCCACCAATCAGATCGTTTCTTTCATTTTTCAGAAGCCTTTTCAAAAATGAAAGCAGCGATCTGATTGGTTGCTATGGGCAACTCAGCAACTTTTCCTCTGAACAGGTTTTGATAAATCTCCCCCTAGATCACTATTTCTTGGGAACCCCCCTAAAATTCAAATTTGATTGGTTCTCCCTTAAAATAACCACCCTGTGTCTTCATTATACAGTGACATTAAAATTACAGAGGGGCAAGAGAGATCCTTTTATGAGTGACTATATAGCCAACTCCTTTGTTTTGTGTTATATATTGGAGTTTATTGCAGCAATCCCATTCTTCTGAGTGAATCCCTGTCAATACAGCTATTGCTTGCGGGTATAACCCTTATTCATATTCGAACTGGTATGCCACCATATCTCCTTATTAGGATCTGCCCCCAATGCTTTTAAAATCTCACACACATGTACCTCCCCGACGTTTCGCTGGTGGAACCAGCTTTGTCAAGGGCCGAGGTAACACAAATTTTAATGTCACTGTATATATCAAGACACAGGGTGATTATTTTAAGTGAGAACCAATAAAATTAGAATTTTAGGGGGCGGGGGTTCCCTTGAAATAGGGATCTAGTCCCTGTTGGGCTGAGGCACAGTAGGAAATTGATAAAGCGCAATTGGCATAGCCCTGCAAGTTATCCTGTTTCCATAACGAGAGTGGTGCAGCAAACAAGCCTAAGGGGGTCGAGGAATTCTTCTTCTCAACATATGTACGGGTCCGGAGCTAGAACCTGCACCTAGGGGACATTAAAAGGGTACTCCAGTGGAAAACAATTTTTTTTTCATATAAACTGGCTCCAGAAAGTTAAACAAATTTGTAAATGACTTCTATTAAAAAATCTTAATCCTACCAGTACTTTGCAGCTGCTAAAGTTGAGTTGTTCTTTTCAGTCTGACCACAGTGATCTCTGCTGACACCTCTGTCTGTCTCAGGAACTGTCCAAAGTAGGAATAAATCCCCATAGCAAACCTCTCTTGCTCTGGATAGTTCCTGAGACAGACAGGAGTGTCAGCAGAGATCACTGTGGTCAGACTGAAAAGAACAACTCAACTTCAGCAGCTGAAAAGTACTGGTAGGATTGAGATTTTTTAATAGAAGTCATTTACAAATCTGTATAACTTTCTGAAGCCAGTTGATATGAAAAATTTTGTTTTTGACCAGAGTACCTCTTTAATGGCATATCCTAAGGAAATGCCGTAAATGTCCCAGATCGGAATACCCCATTAAGTTTGAGTCAGGAAGGGTTATCTGCTGTCTGGGATGTAGCTTCTCCTTATAAGATAGGAGTAGTCTAGAAAGTCCCCATGTAAATCCATAGATGGTCAATGTTTGGAGTTAGCCAAGGTTATAAATATTACCTAAGGGATTCAGCAACAGAGTAGGGAAGACTGTGAGAATGTAGTCAGCCAGGGCACTGGGGGTCCTTCAGGTTGTGGTAAGGTAGCCAATATTTGGACAGATGTGGTTGTACATGGTGATTTGTCTAGGAGCCCGCCCTCCAGTGAAGTACAAGCCTTCTGTGGGATCTAGGAGTCCTAGCAGGGGCCAGATGGCCGTTTCAGCAAGAAGATGTCCAAGTGGACCACTGAAGGAACTGTAGGGCAAAGAGATCAAAGAGAGGCAGTCAGAGTGCGTGAATGGATAAGAAGACCGCGACCGTGTTATTGAAAAGGGGTCGTATAAGTATCTCCATTACAGGAAGTGTGTTCAACATTATCAGTAAAGACACCTTATCTATATGTCAAAAGCTTTTGGAGTGAACTATATCTATCTGTACAGCTCTGCAGGGCAACAACTTGCACCAAATCTACTGTAGTACTTACGTAGAGGATAAAAGAAGTGGTTCAGGCTAGCTGGGGGTAGTGGTCATCTAATTTACATTTATACTGACTCCCAGGGATCCAATTGTCCACACCAGCCACTGAACGGGGAAAGTGGCAGCTGACCCTGTCCTCCTAGTGTGTCTGTGATAACATAGGAAAAATCCCTTCTAAAGAGATTCTCCACTTTGGATAACCGCTACATGGTAAAGTTGTCCCTGGACAATAAACTGATCACAAAGTGTCCCCTATTGGGTTAACCCAATCTTGGGTAAACCTAGCAGTAGGTGCTCATTTTTCCCTCAACGCCACCATAGATGAAATGAATAGACATGTGCAATTTGTTTCGTAACGAATGCACAAAAAAAAAAATTACAAAATCCCGAAAAAGCATACGTATACGAATATACAGTTAACGAATGCATTTGTTAACTAACGCATAATGAATATGCATGTTAACGAACAACTAATGCATTCGTTATCAGTATACCGAATGTCGGGGCCATGCATCAACTGCTATCCGGCAGCGCATAATGCTTAAGCTGCTGCCGGATAGCAGTTGAAGCAGCCCGAGCAGGTTCACTCACCTTTCCGCGCTGCTCCAGGCCTTCCTCCGGTGGGTCCTGGGCTGGTCCAGGGCCTTCATACGGGTCTCCCTCTGACGTCGTCATGACGCCATCGCGCACGCCGTCCCGTCATCCAATAGGAACGGCGTGCGGCAGCGACGTGATGACGTCGCTACGGAGGCCCAGTTAGGCCTTGCGGCAGACAACGGAGGACCGGAGAAGACCAGGAGAGCCCAGCAGTGCCCAGCGGAGTACCAGGGACACCATCGGGAGCAGCGGGGACAGGTGAATAGGACTTAACTTTTTTACATTGCACGAATCCCTCAACATACGAATTACCATCATATGTTGAGGGATCACTAGACATGCGCAGAACCAAAAAAATCAGAATTAACAAATGCCTTCGTTGTTCTTAACGAATGCATCCGTTTTTTAAACGAATGCATCCGAAAACGAAAAAAAAATTTGCGGATGCATCCGAAAACCAAATATGACGAATGCACAGCATTCCGAATATTCACAGAACCGAACATTTTTAAAAAAACGAAAACGAACAAAAAATTTTTTGGGGTTCTGCACATGTCTAGAAATGAAGTATTACACAGCTCTGCTTCACATCAACAGGACAGAAGGAAATGCTCTTTGTAGCTGCTCCAATGTGACCAAAGAAATTAAAGGGGTACTCCGCCACCTAGACATCTTATCCCAGGGGTCCTGTTGCTGGGGACCTCTGCGAACTCCGTGCTGCGTCTGGCATTCGTTTAGAGAGTAGGTTTCAGCACCAGAGGCTCGTGACGTCGCGGCTGCGCCCTGCTCGTGATGTCACGGACATGCCCCCTCAATGCAAGTCTGGGGGGGGGGAGTGACGGCCGTCACACCCCTCCCATAAACTAGCATTAACGGGGCATTAAGGGGGCATTGAGGGGGCATGGCCACGAGCCTCTGCCCCGCATCGCCAGTCATCCAGCACGGAATTAAGTTTGCTCCGTGTACCCGATGTCTGGGGTGCCGCAGAAACAATCGCAGGGGTCCCCAGCGGCAGGACCACCACGATCAGACATCTTATCCCCTATCCCTTGGATAGGGGATAAGATGTCCAGGGGTGGAGTAACCCTTTAAGGGTGTTTAGGGTGTTTGGCATTAAAAGAGAAGTATAAACCTTTTTCAAACAAGCTTAGTGATTAAGAGGTTAATATTATTAGATTTTTTTCCATCTTCCTTTTAATAATCTTACAAAAAAACAAACAAGTTTCCTATCTTCTCAAGAGAAGGACCAAGTGCATGACCCCAATTAAATCCGCTATTTATCTGGGTCTTCGAGTCGTCAAAACGTCCGCCATCCAACGCCAATAAATCTGAGGGCCGTAGAGGAGTAAAGCGCGAGCATCAAAGCCCCGACCTCTTTATTGGACGAAGCTCTGTGTGATGCCGTTCTACTTTTACCAAACCATCGTATTGATCTTCTCTCCAGCTCCTCTCTACAAATTTCACAGGGAAAAAAAAAAAACAGGGTCCTTTGGGGAAACGATAAAACGGAGATTAAAGTGTCGGAGACGTGACATTGTCTTTGAACATTTAAGCGATGTTTAAAATAAATGCTGATGGAGCTATAATAGAGAATAAAGTGCCCCCGAAGATTAGCTTAATGCAGCACATCTGTCACCGAATGTGCCGCTCCCGCCGCTTTCATCCCACCATGTGGCTTCATCTAGAGACGGGAGTTTAAAGGCAACCTGCTTAATATCAATGGCACTTGATCCATTATGATGTTTTCCCTTTTATTTTACTTTGCTGAATGTATTACGATTAGGGTTCTGTAATATGATGAATATTATGCTGTTTATTGCAACATACGGTCTTCACAAAAAGCCAATTGTGCGCGAGACTTCACTCAAAATGGAGAAATTGAACCCCAAGGAATATTATGATTTCTTATGTTCCCTCCATGTCAACAGGCAGCAACATGACTAAAAGCATCTCCGCAAAGTGAGGACCCTGCAAACAACCCAGGAGGGGCATTGTATGTGGTGACCCCCGGGGCAAGGTGTTGTTAACCCCTAATGTTCGTGACGCCAGAGTGGTTTTTGTTTAACGGAACCACATGAACGGTATCTTAGCTATTCCAATCGCTAAGTAGTGAAAGAAGAGTTCACAACTAAGCTATGGTTTAACGGAAGGCTTTACTGAGTGTCAGACAGGTGTTATCTTCACAGCTAGGCCATATTCCCAGAGAGTAGACCAGTAACACGGAAAGGGCCCTGCAGCTTGCTAGGACTTGTAGTTATTGTAACAGACTTTAGTTCAGCCACGCAGACTAGAATAGACTTAATCAGTCTCTTGACTTTAGTAGAGACAGCAGACATAGATGAGATGACTTACTGACAATGGGGCTGGTGTGCAGGCTTTGTGGCCTCCAGGTGGACTGGACACAGAATCTGTGATGTCTGTGCTTTGCTGTTCCTCAGCAGAAACAGAAAGAATTGTAATGGCCGCCCCTCTTATATAGAGGGGGCTGAGCCAAAGCCCATTGGTCAAGCTGCGGGTCATGTGTTAAACTGGTGCCCTCTGGGTAACATTATGTGATAACACAACACAACATATCATGTGAACATATCATGTGACCTCCACAGGTCCTTAACACCTTATACCACCTTATATATATTCACAGGTCCTACACATTAATACACTGTCTACAATCCTGTGACAATAAATGACACTATAGTAACAGCAGGGGAGACACTGCAGAAGAGCCCCCAGGTCACTGAGGGACTCAACCTGACAGGGCCTAAGTGTAGTGCAGGACCATGTCCTGTACTGGGACATTACAAGTATATACTGAATGGCTCCTTTATTAGAGTCCGCTGCCCTTCCTTGTATGGACGATAGACCTGTGACCCAGAAGAGCAGCATAAAATCCAGTGATCAGTTTTCTTGGGATCAGTCTCGGTATGAGTATGTTATCACTGACCTAACATGGCCTAGACAAATGGGTCCAGATCTCTGTGAAGAAATATGGCCTCGTCAGATGGATCCAGATCTATATAGAGAAACATGGCCTGGTCAGATGGATCCAGATCTCTATGGAGAAACGTGGCCTGGTCAGATGGATCCACATCTCTATAGAGAAACATGACCTGGTCAGATGGATCCAGATCTCTATAGAGAAACATGGCCTTGTCAGATGGATCCAGATCTCTATAGAGAAATATAGCCTGGTCAGTTGGATCCAGATCTCACAGGGAAAACATGGCCTGGTCAGATGGATCCAGATCTCTGAGGAGAAACATGGCCTGGTCAGATGGACCCAGATATCTATGGAGAAACATGGCCTGGTCAGATGGATCCAGATCTCTGAGGAGAAACATGGCCTGGTCAGATGGGTCCAGATCTCTGTTGAGAAACATGACCTGGTCAGATGGATCCAGATCTCTATAGAGAAACATGGCCTAGTCAGATGGATCCAGATCTCTGTGGAGTAACATGTCCAGGTCAGAGGGATCCAGATATCTATGGAGAAACATGACCTGGTCAGATGGATCCAGATCTCTGCGGAGAAACATGGCCTGGTCAGATGGGTCCAGATCTCTGTGGAGAAACATTTCCAAGTCAGATGGATCCAGATCTCTATAGAGAACCATGGCCTGGTCAGATGCATCCAGATCTCAATAGAGAAACATGGCCTGGTCCGATGGATCCAGATCTCTATGGAGAAACATGGCCTGGTCAGATGGGTCCAGATCTCTGTGGAGAAACATGTCCTGGTCAGATGGATCCAGATCTCTATAGAGAAACATGACCTGGTCAGATGGATCCAGATCTCTGTGGAGAAACATGTCCAGGTCAGATGGATCCAGATCTCTGTGGAGAAACATTTCCAAGTCAGATGGATCCAGATCTCTATAGAGAAACATGGCCTGGTCAGATGGATCCAGATCTCTGTGGAGAAACATGACCTGGTCAGATGGGTCCAGATCACTGTGGAGAAACATGGCCTGGTCAGATGGCTCCAGACCTTTATAGAGAAACATGGCCTGGTCAGATGATCCAGATCTCTATAGAGAAACATGGCCTGATCACATGGAGCCAGATCTCTATAGAGAAACATGGCCTGGTCACATGGAGCCAGATCTCGCCAGAATTGTTGGCGCATCAGCCCAAGTTGGTACATCCCTGGTTCCTCTCCCTCAATAACTACTGATGAGCATTTGCAGGCTCCTTATATATAAATGCAGAAGTTGTCAAGCTTAGCTACTCCATTACAATGAGGTGCTATTCTGAATGGTTGTATTATCTGTGTACATCACTATACTGTAGACTGCGACCTTCCGACTTTTACATTTTTAGTGCTTCACCAGATAATAGGGACCCTGACCTGGTAGGACTCACAGTTAGCAGCCCGGTCCTGCACCACATAGTGTCCCTAATACCCAAAGTATAGTGGAATACAGGCTGTAAAAGCAAATAGAAAGCCATTTCAATTAGCAATTTTGTAATTGTGTAATCCTAATAAAAATGTTATGAAATTCAGACGAATGTTTCCGTAGTGGGATCGAAAGAAATCCTGGATGAATAATAGTCGCTTGTGGTTCATGACAATGTTCTAGATGAAGTACTGACCGCTAACTACTGTTCTCCCTCACGCCAAGACATTATGTACCGGGCAAAAGACGGCGGGATTTAAGGAAGCATTAAGAACGGCCGCGCTGCAGAATACTAATTGTACAGGAGGGAGCAAAATTACATATAGTTCATCAGCATTATGTGAGGAAATCTGGTTTACAAATGCTTTGAAGATTGGGAAGATTCATCCTGGTAACTCCGCTGGTCTAAAATGGTAATGGGATCAAAAGAGTTAATATGTGCAATTAACCACTTAAGGACCCAGGGTATACCTGTACTGGGCGGGGACCGGCGGGGACCGGACTGGGATTCCTGCTGAAATCATTCACCCCCATGCAAACCCCTGGGGGGTCCAGAGACCCCCCCCCCCCAATGTTAATTCAGACAGGCGATCTGCGATGATTCTGGATCATACAGATCTCTGGGTGCCACCCCTCCTATCCTGCTATTGGTCGGTCAGAAAAGACCGACCAATTGCAGATCGGGGGCGGGGGGGGTGGGGGGGGTAAAAGTTTGATTCACTGCTCTGCCCACCCACTGTATTCCGGGTAGTGTGGGGGAACCAGTAGTGACCGGCTCCGGAGTTCACTTACCGGCAGCGATCAGCGGCTCCCTGGTGCGGCGATCCTACGGAAGCCGTTGAGTTGTTGCATAGCAATATCTGGAGGGCTACAGTTTGGAGACCACTATACAGTGGTCTCTAAACTGTAGCCCTCCAGATGTTGAAAAATACAACTCCCAGTATGCCCAGACAGCTGTTTGCTGTCTGGGCATGGTGGGATTTGTAGTTTTGCAACATCTGGAGGGCCACAGTTTGGAGATCACTGTGCAGTGGTCTCTAAACCGTGGCCCTCAAAATCTTGCAAAATTACAACTCCCAGCATGCACGAACAGCAAACGGCTGTCTCGGCATGCTGGGAGTTGTTGTTGCGTGCCTCCTGCTGTTGCATAACTACATCTCCCAGCATGCCCTTCGGCGATCAGTACATAAAGGGAGTTGTAGTTTTTCAACAGCTGGAGGCACACTGGTTGGAAAATACTGAGTTAGGTAACAGAACCTAACTCAAGGTTTTCCAACAGAACCTAACTCAAGGTTGCAAAAGTACAACTCCCAGCATGCACGGTCTGTCAGTCCATTCTGGGAGTTGTAGTATTGCAACAGCCGGAGGTTGCCCCCCCCCCCCCCCCCCTACATGTGAATGTACAGGGTACATTCACACTGGTGGGAGTTTACAGTGATTTTCCTGCTTTAAGTTTGAGCTGCGGCAAATTTTCTGCCACAGTGCAAAACTACTAGCGGGAAACTCAATGTAAACCCCCACCAGTGCGAATGTACCCTCCTTTTACCCTTACGGAAAGGAAATGTTGGGGTCTACACCAGCCTGTCAGTGTAAAACAATTAAATATTTTACACTAACATGCTGGTGTTGCCCCCTACTTTTCATTTTCACAACAGGTAAAAGGAAAAAAAGACCCAAAAAATTTGGAATGCAATTTCTCCTGAGTATGGAAATACCCCATATATGGGTGTGAAATGCTCTGCGGACGCACAACAAGGCTCAGGAGTGAGAGCGCACTTAAATTGGTGATTTGCACAGGGGTGGCTGATTTACAGCAGTTCTGACATAAATGCAAAAAAATACATACCTACGTGTGACCCCATTTTGGAAACTACACCGCTCACGGAACATAACAAGGGGTATAGTGCGCCTTAACACCCCACTGGTGGTTGACAAATTATCGTTAAAGTTGGATGGGAAAATGAAAAAAAAAATTTTACTAAAAAGCTGGTGCTACCCTAAATTTTTCATTTTCACAAGGGAAAATTGGAAAAAGACCCTCAAAATTTGTAACTCCATTTCTTATGAGTAAGAACATACCCCATATGTGGATGTAAAGTGCTCTGCTGGTGCACTACAATGCTCAGAAGAGAAGGATGTAATTTTTCATTTGCACAGTGCACTGCTCCAAAGATCTGTCAAACGCCAGTGGGGTGTAAATACTCACTGCACCCCTTATTATATATTATGTGAGTGGTGCAGTTTCCAAAATGGGGTCACATATGGGGGGGGGGTCCACTGTTCTGGCACCACGGGGGGCTTTGTAAACGCTCATGGCCCTCAACTTCCATTCCAAACAAATTCTCTCTCCAAAAGTTCAATAGCGCTTCTTCTCCCCTGAGCTTTGTAGTGCGCCAGCTGAGCACTTGACGTCCACACATGGGATATTTCCCCTATGACGCCTTGTAAAAATGTAAAATTTGGAGAAAAAAATAATATTTTAGTGAAAAAAAAAGTTGTCAAACACCTGTGGGGTGTTAAAGGGGTACTCCGGCACTAAGACATCTTATCCCCTATCCAAAGGGGACCCCCGTGATCTTCCACACCGCACATCACTATGCTCCGTCCCCGTGATCGCCAGTAATCAGACCCGAAGCGAGCACGCTACGCTGGCGATCACGGGGACGGAGCATAGGGACGTCACGGCTCCGCCCTCTGAATGCAAGCCCCCCTTTAGAATCAGCCCCCGGAGTGTGCTCGCTCTGGGTCTGATTACTGGCGATCACGGGGATGGAGCATAGTGACGTCACGGCTCCGCCCCCTCAATGCAAGCCTATGGGAGGGGGCGTGGCGACCGTCACGCCCCCTCCATAGGCTTACATTGAGGGAGCAGAGCATGACGTCACATGGGGGCGGAGCCGTGACGTCACTATGCTCCGTCCCCGTGATCGCCAGTAATCAGAGCCGGAGCGAGCACACTCCGGGAGCTGATTCTAACGGGGTGCGGCCTGGAAGGTCACGGGGGTCCCCAGTGGCGGGACCCCCATGATCAGGCATCTTATCCCCTATCCTTTGGATAGGGGATAAGATGTCTTAACACCGGAGTACCCCTTTAAGGCTCACTGTATCCATTGTTATGTTCCTTGAGCGGTGTAGTTTCCAAAATAGTATGCCATGTGGGGAGTTTTTTGCTGTTCTGGCACCTTAGGGGCGACATGCCCCCCAAAAACCATTTCAGCTAAATTCTCTCTCCAAAAGCCAAATGTAACTCCTTCTCTTCTGAGCATTGTAGTGTGCCAGCAGAGCACATAACATCCACATATGGGGTATTTCCATACACATAAGAAATGGGGTTGCAAATTTGGGGGGCATTTTCTCCTATTACCCCTTGTAAAAATGTTAAATTTTGGGGGAAAAACTGCATTTTAGTGAAAAAAAAAATGTCATTTACACATCCGACTTTACTGAAAAGTCGTCAAACACCTCTGGGGTGTTAATGCTCACTGGACCCCTTGTTACATGCCTTGAAGGGTGTCGTTTCCAAAATAGTATGGCATGTGTTTTTTTGTTTTTGTTTTTTTGCTGTTCTGGCACCATAGGGGCTTCCTAAATGTGACATGCCCCCAAAAACCATTTCAACAAAATTCACTCTCCAAAATCCCATTGTCGCTCCTCCCCTTCTGAGCCCTCTAGTGCACCCACAGAGCACTTTACGTTCACTTATGAGGTATTTCTACTCGAGATAAATGGGGTTACAAATTTTGAGGGGCTTTTCTAATTTTACCCCTTGTAAAAATAAAAAAACTGGTCTACAAGAAAATGCGAGTGTAAAAAATGAAGAGTTTGAATTTTCTCCTTCATTTTGCTGCTATTCCTGCGAAACACCTAAAGGGTTAACAAACTTTCTGAATGTCATCTTGAATACTTTGGGAGGTGCAGTTTTTATAATGGGGTCATTTATGGGGTATTTCTAATATGAAGGCCCCTAAAATCTACTTCAAAACTGAACTTGTCCCTGAAAAATTGTGATTTAGAAAATTTTGTGAAAAATTGGAAAATTGCTGCTGAACTTTGAAACCCTCTGATGTCTTCCAAAAGTAAAAATATGTAAATGTTATGATGGAAACATAAAGTAGACATATTGTATATGTGAATCAATATAAAAAAAATTGGAATATCTATTTCCCTTACAAGCAGAGAGCTTCAAAGTTAGAAAAATGCAAAATGTTTAAATTTTTCATGAAATTTTGGACCAATTAATAGTGCACTGGCCCTTCAAATCTCAGAGAGCCGGTGCGCGCGCGTCCTGGGAAGTGGGAACACGCACGTCGGCAGTCAGAGAGGATGGAGGAGGCACGAGGAGAGCGGGGTAAGGAACGGGCAGTGGGCTGCGTGTGATTGCATACGGATATGCGAATCGCAGCACTGACATACTTGCCCGACATCACCTGACACACAAGCTGTGGATTTCTATGATGAATATTCGCACATGTGCGCCAGTGACATCATCAGGGGGCGGCTTTACACACAACAGAATTAGCAGTCGAGTCCCCCTTTCAGCACCTGACTTGTGATGTAATGTCTCGGGCCGCATAGCCAGTTGGGAAAGGTCAGAGACAACACTCCTTCTATACCAACCACCAAACACAGGTAAGTGAAGAATATTAGTAACTAGACAAACTGCGCTGCCCCTGTCTTACATTCAAAGAACCAAAAATTCCGGAATACCCATCTAACTCCTTAAGGACATCAGTTTTTCTTATTTTTATACTTTTGTTTTTTCTTCTTTGCCTCCTAATAGCCATTACACTTTTTATTTTCCACCTACAGACCTATATGACGGCTTTGTAATGACATCACTCAGTTTCCACCAAATCCATGGTGAAATTAAAAAAAAGTTATTTATTGGGCAAAATTTTTAAGAAAAATGCAATTTTGCAACTTTTGTGGGCTTTTGTTTTTATGCAGTGCTTTTATTCTGTAAAAATGATTTGTCATCTTTATTCTGTAGGGCCATACAATTATAATGATACAATTTATACAGGTTTTGTTTATTTTACTATTTTTAAAAATTATAACTTTTTTTGCAGGAAAATGAGTATGCTTAAAAATTGTCCCATTCTGGCCCTTATCACTCTAGTTTTGATGGGACTTTTTGATCGCTGGGAAATGATGTGATCCAAACATAAAAATCATTGAATTTCTATTGTTTTACTTTTACGCAGTTCACCGTACGGGATACCGTATTTTTCGCCCTATAGGACGCACCGGCGTATAAGACGCACCCAATTTATAGGTGCAAAATCTAAAAAAATTAAGATTTTGAACCTAATAGTGGTCTTCAACCTGCGGACCTCCAGATGTTGCAAAACTACAACTCCCAGCATGCCCGGACAGCCGTTGGCTGTCCGGGCATACTGGGAGTTGTAGTTTTGCAACACCTAGAGGTCCGCAGATTGAAGACCACTGCATAGGAGGTAATACTCGCGTGTCCCCGCCGCTCCGGACCCGTCACCGCTGCCCTGGATGTCGCTCCATCGCTGTCGCCGTGTCCCCGTCACTCCGGAACGTCTCTGCTGCCGGCCGGGTATCCTCGCTCTCCGTCGCCGCCATCACGTCGTTACGCACGCCGACGCACGTACGCGACGATGTGATGATGAGGAAGGAGAGCGCCGGCCATACAGGGGATCCCTGAACGGAGAAAACACCGAGGAGGCAGGTAAGGTCCCTTCCGGTGTCCTGTAAGCACTAACCCGGCTATTCAGTCGGGCTGTTCGGGACCGCCGCGGTGATCACTTTCCCTTCAGACGTGGCGGTCAGCTTTGATCGCTGCGTCTGAAGGGTTAATACAGGGCATCACCGCGATCGGTGATGTCCTGTATTAGCCGCGGGTCCCGGCCGTTGATGGCCGCAGGGACCGCTACGATAGGGGTGTATTCGCCGTATAAGATGCACCGACTTTTTCCCCCCAGTTTTGGGGAAGAAAAAGTGCGTCTTATACGGCGAAAAATACGGTAATTAACATTATGTTTTAATACTTTGGCCAATTCTGCACCCAGTAATACCAAATGTAATTTTTTTTTTTATTGTTTCATTCATTATATTAGGGGAGGGGCTTTTTATATTTTACATTTATTTAATTTTGGGCGCTCCGCTTGCCTCTGCCCCTCTCTGGTGTTGCGGTACGCTCCCCGGACAGCGGGCACTCCCGTGTCCCCAGCCCCTACTCACCTCTCCACACTCCTGTGCTTTCTGTTTGCCGGCGCGCACGCACCCGTCCCCTAGTGCGCGCATGCCGGCTCTCTGAGATTTAAAGGGCCAGTGAGCCGATAATTGGTAATTGCCGGGCGCTGACCCTATAAAGGGGACTGACTTCCCCTTGACCCCTGCCAGAACTTTGTGTCTACTAGAGCCTTCGAGAAAGTATTTTCCTGTGTGTTCTGATTATCCATGTACCGTAGCTTCCTGCTAAGTTCCTGACCTTACTCCTGTGCCGCCAGTCTCTGACCACCTTACAATGTCCCTCACCATGCTCCTGTGCAGCCAGCCCTGACCTTTTGCCTGACCTGACTACAAGCTTGCCTTATCCTTCCTGTGCCACGCTTCACCTCGGCAGCCTGTGTGGACAAGTCGTATCAGGGGTAGCGACCTGGGTGCGCCTGCTGCAGCAAGTCCATCCCACTTTGCGGCGGGCTCTGGTAAAAACCAGCGGCACCTTAGACTCCGCTCCCTGGTATGGCCCACTTCATCTTCCACACAGGTCCAGTGGATCCATTTCTCCATCTCCAGCCGTTACACGTACATCTCTAAAAAGTTTTAAAACATTGAGCAGTTTGTGGGTTGCGCAAAATGCTGGGTCAACTTAAAGCAAAATTCAAAGTTCCCCTCATTGTCTGTACATCTGATGCTACTAAAAGGGGGGCCCAGAAGAGAAAAGAAAAAGTTATCTGCTAAAATGGATGTAGGGAATGTCATCCCTAAAGCCCAGAGGAGAATTCCATGGCTCCGCATGGGCAGGCCTTGTCCTAATAGAGGGAGTGGCCTAGTAATATCAAGGGACGTGACTAGTTGTCAGCTGGAGATGTTTCTCATAGTTAGCCTCTGCAAGTTTTCGACTGCTATGGATGTCGGTAATGTCATCTCTAAAGCCCAGAGGAGCATTCCATGGATCCGCATGGGCAGTTCTTGTCCTAATGGTGGGAGGGGCCTGATAATATCAACGGGCGTGGCTAGTTGTCAGCTGAAGATGTTTCTCATAGTTACCTCTGCAAGTTTTCTGCTACAATGGATGTAGGGGATGTGATCTCTAAAGCCCAGAGGAGCGTTCAATGGCTCTGCATGGGCAAGCCTTGTCCTAAGGGGGGAGTGGCCTATTAATATTAAAGGTCATGGCTGGAATCAGCTGGAGTGGTTTCTTATAGTCAATGCTTGGCTGAAGACTAAGTGTAAGTGACGAGCCGTGGTCTCCTAGCTGTGGACCTCCAGCTGTTGCAAAACTACAACTTCCAGCATGCCCGGACAGCCAACGGCTGTCCGGGCATGCTGGGAGCTGTAGTTTTGCAACAGCTGGAGGTCCACAGTTTTGAGACCACCGATCTAGAGAATCAGGAGAACTTCCAAATTAGTCATCCTAACTGGAACATGGGCTAGGATAGCTTTCTGATTTCTGCTCTGGGGTATCCTCAATTCTCTCTTTTTTTTTTTTATAAAGTTTTTGCATTACAGAAATGTAACCTATGATATAGTCACTGTGCGTATTGTTCAAAAGCGAAGCATAAAGTTATGTCTCTACCTGTAGAGATGTTTTCGCTGATAGCTCGTGGCAACAAACCTCATCACTTTTATATATGCTAATAAAATGTTCGTTGTAATTCTCCGTGTCCGCACCGTCCCCGCAGGTCTGTCCTCTCAGTCACCTTCAAGAGGAATGATGGCGCCTTTTCATTTTTCCTCGGAGGGGCGTAAACTTAGATGGCGCGGTATGTGTGGAAACTTGTTTGTTTACTGTCTCACGTGGGTCACTTTGAAGTTTTACAGGTAAAGTCCGGAGTATATAAAAAAAAATCTACATAAAAGAAAATACGTAAAAATAATAGAGAAAAGGAGAAAAGGGAGACGAGGATAACAAAAAGTCAGAAGGTAAAGCTAAAAAATGCTACAATTACAAAGTAAACTCTACACGAACATGTAAAAAGATGGAATATGAAATTATATAAGATATGAAAACTAATTTTGGATAATTTAATTGAGAGAGCAGTATTATAGTAGTTATATTCTTGTATATAGGAGGCAGTATTATAGTAGTTATATTCTTGTATATAGGAGACAGTATTATAGTAGTTATATTCTTGTATATAGGAGCAGTCTTATAGTAGATATATTCTTGTATATAGGAGCAGTATTATAGTAGTTATATACTTGTATATAGGAGCAGTATTATAGTAGTTATATTCTTATATATAGGAGCAGTATTATAGTAGTTATATTCTTTTATATAGAAGCAGTATTATAGTAGTTATATTCTTGTATATAGGAGGCAGTATTATAGTAGTTATATTCTTGTATATAGGAGGAGTATTATAGTAGTTATATCCTTGTATATAGGAGCAGTATTATCGTAGTTATATTCTTGTATATAGGAGCAGTATTATAGTAGTTATATTCCTGTATATAGGAGCAGTATTATAGTAATTATATTCTTGTATATAGGAGCAGTATTATAGTATTTATATTATTGTATATAGGAGCAGTATTATAGTAGTTATATTCTTGTATATAGGAGCAGTATTATAGTAGTTATATTCTTGTATATAGGAGGCAGTATTATAGTAGTTATATTCTTGTATATATGAGCAGAATTATAGTAGTTATATTCTTGTATATAGGAGGCAGTATTATAGTAGTTATATTCTTGTATTAGGAGCAGTATTATAGTAGTTATATTCTTGTATATAGGAGCAGTATTATAGTAGTTATATTCTTATATATAGGAGCAGTATTATAGTAGTTATATTCTTATATATAGGAGCAGTATTATAGTAGTTATATTCTTGTATATAGGAGCAGTATTATAGTAGTTATATTCTTGTATATAGGAGCAGTATTATAGTAGTTATATTCTTGTATATAGAAGGCAGTATTATAGTAGTTATGTTCTTGTATATAGGAGCAGTATTATAGTAGTTATATTCTTGTATATAGGAGGCAGTATTATAGTAGTTATATTCTTGTATATAGGAGCAATATTATAGTAGTTATATTCTTGTATATAGCAGCAGTATTACAGTAGTTATATTCTTGTATATAGGAGGCAGTATTATAGTAGTTATATTCTTGTATATAGGGGCAGTATTATAGTAGTTATATTCTTGTATATAGGAGGCAGTATTATAGTAGTTATATTCTTGTATATAGGGGCAGTATTATAGTAGTTATATTCTTGTATATAGGAGGCAGTATTATAGTAGTTATATTCTTGTATATAGGGGCAGTATTATAGTAGTTATATTCTTTTGTATAGAGGTCATTATTCTTGTAGGCATATTTATTTATAAAGGGGTTCACTGACAGGTACCAAATGCCCTCCTGACACATACAACAGCAGTATTATAAATGTTAAATGGTGATGCCTTTGGGGCCCAGGAGGTTTAGGTTACACCACTGTGTGATTTTTAAGAGATTTGTATAATTTCAGTGCATTGTGGTGTTAAGATGCAGTTTACAGATTGACGCGTTCCATAAATGTCATTCTGGTATTATAAAAGCAGCTGTATGAAGACACCCACCAAGCGCCCACATTAAATCCCGCAGCCTTGATTCCTGACAGAACTCATAAAGTCCTCTAAGAAGAGAGGGTGCGCCAATCTGACTGTGAAAATGACGTTCAATTACATTTATTGATTTGGGTTCCATAGGAAAGAAGAAAAAAAAACGCTTTAATTCATCACAATTTACAGCTGAGAGGAAAATTGTCTCCTGTCTTTAATAACTCAGCGTGCACCTGAAGTTAACCACGTCTCGGCGGGGTGTCCCCTACACCTGTGGATGAGTCAGGAAGATTCCACTGTTAACATTCGCAGATTCTCCGTTAATGCTAAATGTATTTTAATTTGCCTCATTCCAGGGTTATGTTGTAAAGTAATGGGCCTTCAGGTCTTTGGAAGAACGGCCTGGATAAAAAAAAAAAAAAACTACTATGCATATAATACAATGTAGAGATGGTGGCTAAATGCTTATCTGTTGACGCCCTTATACACATGCATGCTCGTCTCAGTAGAGTGCGTGTGTGCTCTCAATGGGGAGAGGGGGTTAAGCCAATGCCAGACATTTTCAGAGATGGCATATCTACCTCCAAAAGTGTCTGCCCGATCCTTCACTTCTCTAACATCTTTTGTCGTGGAAGAAGCAGGAACCTGATACGTATTGGATTAGCCAACCTGCAGCCCTCCAGACGTTCCAAGACTACAACACCAAGGGCCGGTGCTAGGCTATTTAGCACCCTAGGCAAGACTTTTTTTGGTGCCCCCATAGGGGGAGGGTAGAGGATATATTATTAGCTCCTCTCCAGTACAAATTATTGTAATACTGTATACCTCTAAATAACTCATAGAACTACCAAATAACAGCAGTACATTACCTATAATACCAGTATACAAGAAGAAATACTATCACTATACATATTACCATCATCATGTTACTGACCAAATCCTGTATACTGAGACCAATATTACCAATAATACCAGTATACAAGAAGAAATACTATCACTATACATATTACCATCATAGAAACATTGAATGTGTCGGCAGATAAGAACCATTTGGCTCTATAATCTGAATCCTATCAATAGTCCCTGGCCCTATCTTATATGAAGGATAGCCTTATGCTTATCCCTATCTTATATGAAGGATAGCCTTATGCCTATCCCTATCTTATATGAAGGATAGCCTTATGCCTATCCCTATCTTATATGAAGGGTAGCCTTATGCTTATCCCTATCTTATATGAAGGATAGCCTTATGTATATCCCTATCTTATATGAAGGATAGCCTTATGTATATCCCTATCATCTATGAATGATAGCCTTATACCTATCTCTATCTTATATGAAGGATAGCCTTATACCTATCTCTATCTTATATGAAGGATAGCCTTATGCTTATCCCTATCTTATATGAAGGATAACCTTATACCTATCTCTATCTTATATGAAGGATAGCCTTATGCTTATCCCTATCTTATATGAAGGATAGCCCTATACCTATCCCTATCTTATATGAAGGATAGCCTTATGCTTATCTCTATCTTATATGAAGGATAGCCTTATGCCTATCTCTATCTTATATGAAGGATAGCCTTATGCCTATCTCTATCTTATATGAAGGATAGCCTTATTCTTATCCCTATCTTATATGAAGGATAGCCTTATGCCTATCTCTATCTTATATGAAGGATAGCGTTATGCCTATCTCTATCTTATATGAAGGATAGCCTTATGCTTGTCCCTATCTTATATGGAGGATAGCCTTATACTTATCCCATGCATGTTTAAACTCATTCACTGTATTTGCAGCAACCACTTCTGCAGGAAGGCTATTCCATGCATCCACTACTCTCTCAGTAAAGTAATACTTCCTGATATTACTGCAGAAACCTTTCCCCTCTATATAACACTATGTCCTCTTGTGGTAGTTTTTCTTCTTATAAATCTCCTCTCCTCCTTTCCCGTGTTGATTCCCTTTATGTATATAAAAGTCTCTATCATGTCCCCTCTGTCTCTTCTTTCTTCTATACATGTTAAGGTCCTTTAGCCTTTCCAGTTAAGTTTTATCCTGCAATCCATGTAACAGTTTAGTATCTTCTCTGAACTCTCTCTAGAGCCGGGGTCTCAAACTCAAATTATCTGGGGGCCACTGGAGGTAGCGGCTGGGTGAGGCTGGGCCACATGCACCCCTTACATATAATGCCCCCATCATGTGCCCCTCACATATAATGCCCCCATCATGTGCCCCTCACATATAATGCCCCATCATGTGCCCCTCACATATAATGCCCCCTCATGTGCCCATCACATATAATGCCCCATCATGTGCCCCTCACATATAATGCCCCATCATGTGCCCATCACATATAATGCCCCATCATGTGCCCCTCACATATAATGCCCCCTCATGTGCCCATCACATATAATGCCCCATCATGTGCCCCTCACATATAATGCTCCATCATCATGTGCCCCTCACATATAATGCCCCATCATGTGCCCCTCACATATAATGCCCCATCATGTTCCCCTCACATATAATTCCCCATCATGTACCCCTCACATATAATGCCCCATCATGTGCCCCTCACATATAATTCCCTCATCATGTGCCCCTCACATATAATGCCCCGTCATGTGCCCCTCACATATAATGCCCCATTATGTGCCCCTCACATATAATGCCCCATCATGTGCCCCTCACATATAATGCCCTCATCATGTGCCCCCTCACATATAATGCCCCCATCATGTGCCCCTCACATATAATGCCCCCATCATGTGCCCCTCACATATAATGCTCCCCTCATGCGCCCCTCACATATAATGCCCCATCATGTGCCCCTCATATATAATGCCCCCATCATGTGCCCTTCACATATAATGCCCCCATCATGTGCCCCTCACATACAATGCCCCCATCATGTGCTCCTCACATATAATGCCCCCATCATGCTCCCCTCACATATAATGCCCCCATCATGTGCCCTTCACATATAATGCCCCATCATGCGCCCCTCACATATAATTCCCCATCATGCGCCCCTCACATATAATGCCCCCATCATGTGCCCTTCACATATAATGCCCCATCATGTTCCCCTCACATATAATGCCCCATCATGTGCCCCTCACATATAATGCCCCCATCATGTTCCCCTCACATATAATTCCCCATCATGTGCCCCTCACATATAATGCCCCATCATGTGCCCCTCAAATATAATGCCCCCATCATGTGCCCCTCACATATAATGCCCCCATCATGTGCCCCTCACATATAATGCCCCATCATGTTCCCCTCACATATAATTCCCCATCATGTGCCCCTCACATATAATGCCCCATCATGTGCCCCTCACATATAATGCCCCCATCATGTTCCCCTCACATATAATTCCCCATCATGCGCCCCTCACATATAATGCCCCCATCATGTGCCCCTCACATATAATGCCCCCATCATGTGCCCCTTACATATAATGCTCCATCATCATGTGCCCCTCACATATAATGCCCCCATCATGTTCCCCTCACATATAATTCCCCATCATGCGCCCCTCACATATAATGCCCCAATTATGTGCCCCTTCACATATAATGCCCCCATCATGTGACCCTCACATATAATTCCCCATCATGCGCCCCTCACATATAATGCCCTCATCATGTGCCCTTCACATATAATGCCCCCATCATGCGCCCCTCACATATAATGCCCCATCATGTGCCCCTCACATATAATGCCCCCATCATGCGCCCCTCACATATAATGCTCCATCATCATGTGCCCCTCACATATAATGCCCCCATCATGTTCCCCTCACATATAATTCCCCATCATGCGCCCCTCACATATAATGCCCCAATTATGTGCCCCTTCACATATAATGCCCCCATCATGTGACCCTCACATATAATTCCCCATCATGCGCCCCTCACATATAATGCCCTCATCATGTGCCCTTCACATATAATGCCCCCATCATGCGCCCCTCACATATAATGCCCCATCATGTGCCCCTCACATATAATGCCCCCATCATGCGCCCCTCACATATAATGCCCCCATCATGTGCCCCCTCACATATAATGCCCCCATCATGTGCCCTTCACATATAATGCCCCCATCATGCGCCCCTCACATATAATGCCCCCATCATGTTCCCCTCACATATAATTCCCCATCATGCGCCCCTCACATATAATGCCCCCATCATGTGCCCCCTCACATATAATGCCCCATCATGTGCCCCCTCACATATAATGCCCCCATCATGTGCCCCTCACATATAATGCCCCCATCATGTGCCCCCTCACATCTAATGCCCCCATCATGTGCCCCCTCACATATTATGCTCCATCATCATGTGCCCCTCACATATAATGCCCCCATCATGTGCCCCTCACATATAATGCCCCATCATGTGCCCCTCACATATAATGCCCCATCATGTGCCCCTCACATATAATGCCCCATCATGTGCCCCTCACATATAATGCCCCCATCATGTTCCCCTCACATATAATTCCCCATCATGCGCCCCTCACATATAATGCCCCCATCATGTGCCCCTCACATATAATGCCCCAATCATGTGCCCCTCACATATAATGCCCCCATCATGTGCCCTTCACATATAATGCCCCATCATGTGCCCCTCACATATAATGCCCCATCATGTGCCCCTCACATATAATTCCCTCATCATGTGCCCCTCACATATAATGCCCCATAATGCGCCCCTCATCACCCAACAACACCCCCCACCAGAGGTAGCACTCCCATCATCCACCAGCAACACCCCCCCCCACCTCCCCTACCCCCCTGTGGTGGTAGCATGAGCTGACGGATGATGGGGATGTTACTGCTGGGGGGGGGATGTTGTTGGATGATTGGGATGCAGTATCACCTTCATCATCCACCAGCAACAACCCCCCCCCCCCCCCCAGTAGTAGCACCCCCATCATCCATCAGCTCATGCTATTACCACAGGGGGATAGGGGGAATGGGGAAGGGGCTGTTGCTGGCGGATGATGAGGGTGATACTGCATCCCAATCATCCAACAACACCCCACATCCTGCAGTAGCACCCTCATCATCCACCAGCAACACCCCCCCCCCCCCCAGCAGTAGCACCCCCATCATCCATCAGCTCATATTACTACCACAGGGGGGTAGGTGGAATGGGGGGGGGTTGCTGGTGGATGATGGGGGTGCTACTGCTGGGGTGCTACTGCTTGGGTGACTGGGAGTGCTACTGCTGGGGGTGGGGTGTTGCTGGTGGATGATGGGGTGTTGTTGTATCATTGGGATGCAGTAGCACCCAAGCAGTAGCACCCCAGCAATAGCACCCTCATCATCCACCAGCAACACCCCCCCCCCCAGCAGTAGCATCCCCATCATCCATCTGCAACATCCACCCCATCATCCATCAGCTCATGTTACTAGCACTAGAACCTTAACCATTCAGTTTGTAGGCCTGCGCACACCCCGCACCAATTCGTCAGCAACACCCCCAGCTCCCCCTTTTCTCCCTGGCAGTACTGGTATTGACTTACCAGGGTCAGGTGCACCGCACTAGCTACGTAGGTAGGCGAAGCAGGCCGAGACTCGTCGCACCAGGTCAGTGCGGACGGCGCGTCACGTCGGCGCCGCCCCCACGCCGCTGACGTCACCTGACGCCGACCCCTGCTTTGCCGGTGTCTGTGAGGTGTCACAGATACAATGAGTACGGGGGGCAGCGGGAAAGGTACGGGGAGGGGGCCGTGGCCCGCAAAATATCGCACAGTACAGGGAGGGGGCCGCGGCCCGCAAAATATCGCACAGTATGGGCCGCGGCCCGCAAAATTTTGGTCCGCAGGCCGCAAATGGCCTGCGGGCCGGGAGTTTGAGACCCCTGCTCTAGAGTATCTATATCCTTCTGGAGATACAGCCTCCAGTACTGCACACAATACTCCAAGTGAGGTCTCACCAGTGTTCTGTACAGCGGCATGAGCACTTCTCTCTACTGCTTATACCTCTCCCTATACACCCATGAGCACTTCTCTCTTTCTACTGCTTATACCTATCCCTATACACCCTTGTGCACTTCTGTCTTTCTACTGCTTATACCTCTCCCTATACAGCCATGAGCACTTCTCTCTTTCTACTGCTTTTACCTCTCCCTATACATCCATGAGCACTTCTCTCTTTCTACTGCTTATACCTCTCCCTATACACCCATGAGCACTTCTCTCTTTATACTGCTTATACCTCTCCCTTTACATCCAAGCATTCTGCTAGTGTTTCCTGCTGCTCTATTACATTGTCTTCCTACCTTTAAGTCTTCTGAAATAATTCCTCCTAAATCCATTTCCTCAGATACTGAGGTCAGGGCTGTGTCAAATATTCTATATTCTGCCCGAGAGTTTTTACGCCCCAGGCGCATTATCTTGCACTTATCCACATTACATTTCAGTTGCCAGAGTTCTGACCATTCTTCTAGTTTTCTTAAATCCTTTTCCATTTGGCGGATCCCTCCAGCAATATCAATCCTTTTACTTATCTTTGTGTCATCAGCAAAAAGACCAAAACCATCGAGACCTTATGTAATATCACTAGTGAAGATATTAAACAATATTGGTCCCAGTACAGATCCCTGAGGTCCCCACTGGTAACAAGACCTTGCTCTGAATATTCTTCATTTACTACAACCCTCGGTTGTCTGTCACTCAGCCACTGCCTAATCCACTCCACAATATTGGAGTCCAAGCTCAATGACTGCAGTTTATTGATAAGTCTTCTTTGTGGGACAGTGTCAAAAGCCTTACTAAATATCATCATGTTACTGACCAAATCCTGTATACTGAGACCAATATTACCAATAATTCCAGTATACAAGGAGGAATATTATCACTATACTTATTACCATCATATTGTTACTGACCAAATTCTGTATACTGAGATTAAAATTACTAATAATACCAGTATACAAGGAGGAATATTATCACCATACATATTACCATCATACTGTTACTGACCAAATCCTGTATACTGAGACAAATATTATCAATAATACCAGTATACAAAGAGGAATATTATCACCATACATATTACTACAATACTGTTACTGACCAAATCTTGTATATTGAGGAATATTATCACCATACATATTACCATCTTACCATTACTGACCAATTCCAGAAGGAAGTGTCTTTTTGGAGTCATTCCCTTTTCTTTTCTTTCCATGACTAATTGCCAGAGAATCTGCAAGAAAAACCTTCTTTAGACTCTGCACTCTTCCATTAGGTAGAAGCCCCCAGAAGGTAAGTAAATACAAACCCCCTAATTAGGTAGATACACCTGGCTAATAGTTAAATACATAGGCAATCCCCCTTATTAGATAGATGCCCTCAGTAGGTAGGTAATCCCTCCAATTAGGTAGTTGCCCCCCCAGTAGATAGGTAGGAAACCCCCTCACCCCAATTAGATAGATGCCCCGAGCAGGTACAAAGGTAGTAAGGGAATTTCCTCTTTAGGTAGGTAATGTACCTGTAGATATGTAGATAGGTAGGTAATTTCCCTGTAGGTATGTAGTTAGTAAGGTAGTTAGGCAGGTAACCCCAGTGTTGGTATGTAGATTGTAGTTAGTTAGGCAAGTAATCCCCCTGTAGGTATGTAGACAAGTAGGTAGTTAGTCAGTTAATCCCCCTGTAGGTATTAAGATAAGTAGGTAGGTTATCCCTCTGTCTGTAACCTTACCCCCCCCCCCAAGAAGGTTGATATAAAGGTAAATGCCCCCAATCGGTGCATCCAAGTAAAAATAAGTTAAAAAAAACTACTCACCTTCTCTCCTTTCCAACAATGAGGCCTCTGCGTCCTCATCTCCTTCTGGTCTGGACTTCTCACACAAACCATGCGCAATGTGAGCGGCTTGAAGAGCTGTGCCGTTGTGGTCCTGGCAGCAACACACCAAAAGAAGTGCTGCAGGGGGAAGGCGTGCTTAAAGGTCTAGTCCCAGCTGACATCTTCTCTCTTCCAATGAAAGTTGGGGCTTCCTTTAGATTAAAATTGATGTTGCCTTCAAGTGGGCGCTTTAGAACTTCAAATGAGCATTGTTATTAATGGCACAGCACCCCCTTCTTCATTGGATTCCTGGTCTGGAATCTGACTGACTGTGCCATGGGCAGCAGTGCGCTCTTGGCGGCAGCCCCAACCCTATGGGCGTGTTTGGGGTTGTAGTTTTGCAACATCTGGACAGCCACAGTTTGGAAACCACTGCATTAGATGGTTGACCAGTCCTGTCAAAATTGTTGCGTACGTCCAACATTTATCCAATATGTATGGTCAGCTATAAAGAAAGATATGAGCCCAATGTCTTTTGTTAGGAAGCTCCTTAGTATATTAGGGAGAGATATCTGCAATGGTAAGAAAATATTCTTATCAGTGGGTGGTAGAGGTATGAATACTATTGAATGACAATGCATGATCAGTGTGTTTACTTTGCTCATTGGTAGGGGTCCTAGAGGTTGGCTCCCCAACAATAAAACATTAAAGGGGTACTCTGCTCCTAGACATCCTTTCCTCTATCCTGCTGCTGCTGGGACTCCTGCGATCTCTGTGCAGCACCCGTTGTTCATTTAGAATGCTTGGAGCAGGCGGCGGGGGTCATGATGTCCCAACCATGCCCCTTGTGACAACACGCCACATCCCTTCAATGCAAGTGTATGAGAGGGGCTGCCACGCCTCTTCCCATAAACCTTGCACTGAGGGGGTGTGCGGGACGGCACCAGGGGTGTGGCCGTCATGTCACGATCCCCGCTGCCTGTTCCAAGTATTCGGAACAAAATGTTCAGAACGCTGGGGCAGTGGAGTACCCCTTTAATGACAAAATTGAAACCGATGGTTGACTGGTCCATTGTAGCTCCTTGAGAAATAAATGAAATAAGAAATTTAAGAAAATAATCCACATTGCATCACCTCCTTAGCTTGTCACCCGGACTATTTCATCATTGCAAATTAAGTATCATAGTGGAGACCAAGGACGGGCCATAGAAACATTGGAGACCAGAATAAAAATGTAACTCAGGATTTATTAATTCAAGATACTTGGTATTTGATGGTCTAGGGTCATATGGACCAGGACACTGGAAGGTTTTGGCCCATGACTTCTATACATGTCTTGTCCCACAACAGACACTGCAAGGCAACACAAGGGTTAAAGGGGTACTCTGTTGAAAAACTTTTTTTTTTTAATCAACTGGTGCCAAAAAGTTAAACAGATTTGTAAATTACTTCTACCGTGTTTCCCCGAAAATACACCCTACCCCGAAAATAAGCCCTAGCTGGATTATCGGGGTGGTCTGAAATATAATCCCTACCCCGAAAATAAGACCTAGACCAGTGGTCTCCAACCTGCGGACCTCCAGATGTTGCAAATGTTTGCAACATCTGGAGGTCTGCAGGTTGAAGACCACTGACCTAAACATTGGAATACACAGGAATACAAAGTACAGCGCAGCGGCTGATAATTATTTGGCAGGGGGGAGAGAAGCTGCGCTCGCGGGTGACATACGATTAGTCCCCCGATGTGGGGTGCAGCGTTGGGCTGATAAACGTTGGGGGGAAGAGCTGCGCCCATCACATGATGATAATGGGGGGGGGGTTGTAAATACCGTGGAACCGCCATGTTCAATGTACATACCGTACCATAAATAAATAAGCCCTACCCTGAAAATAAGCCCTAGTGTGTTTTTTGTGACTAAAATGAATATAAGACCCGGTCTTATTTTCAGAAAAACGCAGTATTAAAAAATCTAGATCCTTCCAGTACTTATTAGCTGCTTAATACTACAGAAGAAATACTTTTCTTTTTGGAATGCAGAGTTCTTGTTACGCCGAGCGCTCCGGGTCCCTGCTCCTCCCCGGAGCGCTCGCGGCGTTCCTCTATCTGCAGCGCCCCGGTCAGACCCGCTGACCGGGAGCGTTGCACTGACACTGCCGGCGGGGATGCGATTCGCATAGCGGGACTCGCCCGCTCGCGAATCGCATCCCAAGTCACTCATCTGTCCCGGTCCCGGGCTGTCACGTCCTGGCGCGCGGCTCCGCTCCTTAGGGAGCGCGCGCGCCAGCTCTAAGATTTAAAGGGCCAGTGCACCAATGATTTGTGCCTGGCCCAATCAGTCTGATTAGCTTCCACCTGCTCCCTGTCTATATAACCTCACTTCCCCTTCCCTTCCTGGCCGGATCTTGTTGCCATTGTGCCTTGTGAAAGCGTTTACAGTGTTTGCCTTACCAGTGTTCCTGACTTCTTGCTATCTCCATTGACTACAAACCTTGCCGCCTGCCCCGACCTTCTGCTATGTCTGACCTTGCCTCTGCCTAGTCCTTCTGTGCCACGCCTTCTCAGCAGTCAGCAAGGTTGAGCCGTTGCCGGTGGATACGACCTGGTTGCTACCGCCGCAGCAAGACCATCCCGCTTTGCGGCGGGCTCTGGTGAATACCAGTAGCAACTTGGAACCGGTCCACCGACACGGTCCACGCCAATCCCTCTCTGGCACAGAGGATCCACATCCAGCCTGCCGAATCGTAACAGTAGATCCGGCCATGGATCCCGCTGAGGTGCCGCTGCCAAGTCTCGCTGACCTATCCACGGTGGTCGCCCAGCAATCCCGACTGATCGTCCAACAAGGTCACCAGCTGTCGCACTTGACCGCCATGCTACAGCAACTTCAGTCACAGCTACAGCAGCAACCATCTCCTCCGCCGGCTCCTGCACCTCCTCCGCAGTGAGCGGACGCTCCTAACCTCCGCTCGTCCCTGCCGGACAAATTTAATGGGGACTATAGACTCTAGCCGTGGTTTCCTGTCACAATGTTCCCTACATTTGGAGATGTTGTCTCACCAATTTCCTACAGAACGGTCGAAGGTGGCTTTCGTGGTTAGTCTCCTGTCTGGGAAGGCCCTGTCATGGGCCACACCGCTCTGGGACCGCGATGATCCTGTCACCGCCACTGTACAGTCCTTCTTCGCTGAGGTTCGTAGGCCGAGGAACCAGCCCGAGCTTCTTCTGCCGAAACTGCCTTGCTGAACCTGGTCCAGGGAAATTCTTCTGTAGGAGAATATGCCATCCGATTTCGTACCCTCGCCTCTGAATTATCTTGGAACAACGAGGCCCTCTGCGCGACCTTTAAAAAAGGCCTATCCAGTAACATCAAGGATGTGCTGGCCGCACGAGAAATTCCTGCCAACCTGCATGAACTTATCCATTGGGCCACCCGCATTGACATGCGTTTTTCTGAGACACCAGGAACTCCGCCAGGAAAAAGACCTTGATCTCTGGGCACCTCTCTCACAGTATCCTTTGCAATCTACCCCTGTGCCTCCCGCCGAGGAGGCTATGCATGTGGATCGGTCTCGCCTGACCCATGAAGAGAGGACTCGCCGCAGAGATAAAAATGTATGTCTGTACTGCGCTAGTACCGAACATTTATCGGTGGATTGCCCTATTCCTCCTCCACGTCTGGGAAACGCACGCACGCACCCAGCTCACGTGGGAGTGGCGTCTCTTGGTCTGAAGTCTGCTTCTCCACGTCTCACTGTGCCCGTGCGGATTTCTCCTTCTGCCAACTCTTCCTTCTCAGCTATGGCCTTCTTGGACTCTGGTTCTGCGGGAAATTTCATTTTGGCCTCTTTTGTTAATAAGTTCAACATCCCTGTGACCCGTCTCGTCAAGCCGCTCTACATTTCCTCGGTCAACGGAGTAAAATTGGACTGCACTGTGCGTTACCGCACAGAACCCCTGCTCATGAGCATTGGACGGCATGACGAAAAAATAGAATTTTTTGTTTTGCTCAACTGCACATCTGAAGTCCTCCTCGGTCTGCCATGGCTCCAACGCCACTCTCCTACCCTTGACTGGACCACCAGGGAGATCAAGAGCTTGGGTGCTTCTTGCCACAAAAAATGCCTCACGTCTGCTCACAGTCCCGTCAGTCAAACCTCAGTGTCTCCTCCTCATAGCCCCTGTCCTGGTAACACTCTGCCCCGTGCCAAGCTTCACCCTCTGCCCCCCCTCCCCATTCCCACTCCTTCTGTACTGCCTGCCGTTGATGAGTGTACCCAGGACTTCTCTGTCCTCCAGAAGGAGACTCTGCAATCGCTCCCAATGTCCTCGTCCCATGTGGAGCAACAACCGGACAAAAAGAGGGGGAGACCTAAGGGGGGTACTGTTACGCCGAGCGCTCCGGGTCCCTGCTCCTCCCCGGAGCGCTCGCGGCGTTCCTCTATCTGCAGCGCCCCGGTCAGACCCGCTGACCGGGAGCGTTGCACTGACACTGCCGGCTGGGATGCGATTCGCATAGCGGGACGCGCCCGCTCGCGAATTGCATCCCAAGTCACTCACCTGTCCCGGTCCCCGGCTGTCACGTCCTGGCGCGCGCGGCTCTGCTCCTTAGGGCGCGCGCGCGCCAGCTCTCTAAGATTTAAAGGGCCAGTGCACCAATGATTGGTGCCTGGCCCAATCAGTCTGATTAGCTTCCACCTGTGCACCTGTCTATATAACCTCACTTCCCCTTCCCTTCCTGGCCGGATCTTGTTGCCATTGTGCCTTGTGAAAGCGTTTACAGTGTTTGCCTTACCAGTGTTCCTGACCTCTTGCTATCTCCATTGACTACGAACCTTGCCGCCTGCCCCGACCTTCTGCTACGTCTGACCTTGCCTTTGTCTAGTCCTTCTGTCCCACGCCTTCTCAGCAGTCAGCGAGGTTGAGCCGTTGCCGGTGGATACGACCTGGTTGCTACCGCCGCAGCAAGACCATCCCGCTTTGCCGCGGGCTCTGGTGAATACCAGTAGCAACCTAGAACCGGTCCACTGACACCGTCCACGCCAATCCCTTGCTGACACAAAGGATCCACATCAAGCCTGCCGAATCGTAACAGTTCTCTGCTGACATCAGAGCACAGTGCTCTCTGCTGACATCTCTGTCCATTTTAAGAACTGTCCCGAGTAGGAGAAAATCCTCATAGGAAATATATGCTGCTCTGGACAGTTCCTAAAATGGACAGAGATGTCAGCAGAGAGCATTGTGCTCGTGATTCAGCAGACAACACTGTGTTCCAAAACGAAAATAATTTTCTCTGTAGTATTCACCAGTTAATAAGTACTGGAAGGATTAAAGGGGTACTCCAGTGAAAACCTTTTTTCTTTTAAATCAACTGGTGCCAGAATGTTAAACATATTTGTAAATTACTTCTATTAAAAAATCTTAATCCTTCCAGTACTTATTAGCTGCTGAATGCTACAGAGGAAATTCCTTTCTTTTTGGAACACTGATGACATCATGACCACAGTGCTTTCTGCTGACATCTCTGTCCATTTTAGCAACCGTACATAGCAGATGTATGCTAAGGGCAGCATGGTGGCTCAGTGGTTAGCACTGCTGCCTTGCAGTGCTTGGGCCTTGGGTTCAAATCCCACTAAGGACAACAATAAATAAAGAGTTATTGTTATTATTATTATTATAATGACATCAGCAAAGAGCACTGTGCTCGCGATGTCATCAGAGAGAATTCCAAAAAGAAAATAATTTCCTCTGTAGTATTCAGCAGCTAATAAGTACAGGAAGGATTAAGATTTTTTAATAAAAGTAATTTACAAATCTATTTAACTTTCTGGCACCAGTTGATTTAAAAGAAAAAAGTTTTCCACCGGAGTACCCCTTTAATGCACTATACACATGTGCTGCAGAGTTTTCTGGAAGGTCACTTAGGGCATGTTCACATTTCCGAGTGGAAACCGGAGGAAAAATTCTGCTTGGAAATTTCGTTGCAGGAGAGTTCCAATGTTTTCAATGGAAAACAACTGTTGCGGAAACCCCAATTCCGGCCCCTCCTGATAGAATTGACACTTTTGGCGGAATCCACTTGGAAATTCATTGCCTTCTATAAAGATGATGCATTTCCAAGTGGTCCTGCCGATGCCTGCTACTTGTGAAATGTCTGCCCATGTTTTGTGGGTGGACATACCACAAATATTTTGCCATAGGTACATAGGTGGTCTTCCACAGGAAGGAGAGAAGATCGTTAGTTCCCCTTTCAGGGCTAAAGCACATGTTGGGTACATGTCAGTCAGGGTCTATAAAAGCCCTGGTCACCTGTCCTGAAGTCAAGTATGAGTAGAGAATAAGGACGATGAGTTGAGACCAAAGAGAGAGGGAAAGAACCAATTGTCTGTCACTTAGAATATACCTCGCTGACGGGATGTCCACTGCAAGTCAAGGGAGCATTCAGGAGAAGTTTTCACAGGCCTGATTGCACACAGAGAAAACCTGACATTGATTCCGTCTAGGTCTTTTTCCGGTAGAACAGTCCAATTATAAGTCGTGGTATATCCACCTGGATGAGCCAGCAGGAACGTGTCTCGGCAGGACCAAGTCAGGTTGGTGTGGGATCCTGTGCTTTAGTCTTCCCCAGCGACACCGACCCTGCTTCAGTGAGTACAATATTGAAGTAGCGCAAGAGAGTCGCCACAAGTCACAGTCACATTCTCAAAGCCAAGGAACACGTTAGGTTATCATCTTAGGTAAGAAGTTCAGGGATTGACCCAACCGCTGATTCAGAACACTGAAACCAAGAGCCAAGTTCATTTCAGCCACTGATACATTGTAACGAAAATTCCTCTTCTGAACCCACTAGTAACTAGAGATGAGCGAAGTTACAGAAATTCGATTCGTCATGATCCTCGCGGCTCGGCGGTTGCTGACTTTATCCTGCATAAATTAGTTCAGCTTTCAGGTGCTTTGGGGGCTGGAAAAGGTGGATACAGTCCTAGGAGAGTCTCCAGGCCACCGGAGCACCTGAAAGCTGAACTAATCTATGCAGGATAAAGTCAGTAACCAGGATCGTGACGAATCGAATTTCTGTAACGTCGCTCATCTCTACTAGTAACCCTTCCAGTTCTACAGTTCTACGGCCTACAACTGTTCTTGGGCTTTACCATGGGAAGTTACCAAAAGTAAAACCGTGTTGCACCGTCAATTCGTTCCCAAGGGAATCCCGATCGCCATCACCAGTATGCTGGAAGGTGCCCCAAGGATCCCAACATATTACCAACTAGACAGTGTCAAACAGACGGACAAGGAGGGGTGCAGGTATCTGGCACTACCGTATAGTCTGAGCCACGATGAAGAAGGTGATGGATAGCAACCGGAATACTCAAATGCAGATACAGGTGGTACTGCGAGTAAATCAAATCCAGTCAATGGGAAGTAAAAGGAGAAAAGACTTGGCGACTCGGCGACTCGCGAAGGCTTCTCTTTATTCCAAGAGGTATTCACATGTACACATCAAAGCCAGGGAGGGCAAGGGACGAGGCAGGGGGTGCGGGTAGGACCCGCACCCCCTGCCTCGTCCCTTGCCCTCCCTGGCTTTGATGTGTACATGTGAATACCTCTTGGAATAAAGAGAAGCCATCGCAGTATGGTGAGTCGCCAAGTCTTTTCTCCTTTTACTTCACAACTACAGGATGTGTTTGGGGTTTTCATAGGACTGTTCACCACTCGCACCACCATTGTGTAATACAAGGTCCTTGGGTCACGTGTTACCCACAAATCTTTGCAATGGTGATTGACACAAGTATGGACCAATTAGCACTAGTCCAGCCCCTGCCCATATAAGGGAGCTGTAGCCAATTATCGCTCTCTTGGGTTGCTGCTCTCGTGGATGCCGGATTAGCAGGACGGATCTGCGCAACTTTCAAAGACAAGCTAGGCCTGAAAACCTGGGGTTTTCATAGGACCGTTCACCCCTCGCACCACCATTGTGTAATACAAGTCTCAGATACTCACCACATAATTGCAGAGAGGGAACTATCCAGCTCCTTGGCAGTTACCCCTTTTGCCCCCTATAACCAGGCAATGCGTTGGGGGTCACTCACACAACTTATTTGCCAATAGAAATTAAGCAGCCGGTGTTTTTGTTCTCGGAACATTTTTTGTGGCCGTCTTAATCATAGGCCCTTATTGCTGAAGTGTCTTTTCTGTTTACAACATGTTGTAACTCTTCTGATCTATCGTTTTTCAGATTGACTTTTCCTTCTCGTTTCGGGGGCAGATTTACCGTTTCTCCGCCCGGCTTTGTCTGAGAGGTATAATTGCCTCCTGAATGGCCGGTCACCTCTCGCTGTCGTCTCCGGCCTCTCCTATTGCCTTATTAAGTGTCTTGGCATCCGGGCCCTGATTTATGGCTCCTGTTAAACATTCCTTTTTTTCTCCATAATGGGAATACAATAGTTTGAAGTACGATGCTTCACCCAAAATGCCTTTATTTCTGCTTCAAATCTTTTTGACCTCTTTAAGGTCTTTTTTTTTTCTTTCCCCGTCTATAATAATTCTTCGTGCCGGGCCGCGTTCAGCCAAATTGCAGTAATAGTATTAATGTTTTTTGACCTTCCCGCTGGGTATTTGCTGAAAAGGTACAAACCTTGTGGGATTACAGTGTGTTTAGAGAGTTCTTTACACCTTCTATGCTTTGTATCCAGAGCCGAATAACGTTCTACTACACAATGAATAGAGATTGTTCTCAGTGTGAATATAACAGAACGCTTGTTACTTCACGACCCCAGAAGACTTCTTAATATTTAATCTTTCTAAAAACTTTTCTTCGGTATAGGATAGGCTGGATACAATAGAATGGAAAATACAGAAATCCGCCATGACAGGGCATGGTCACACGGGGCGCATCTGCAGCATATTTCACACTGCAGGTGCTGATGGCAGTCACAGAGGGACAACTACATGTGAAATACGCTGCGGATCAGGACTGGTGCAAGGATTTTTGCCACCCTAGGCGAAAGCTGATTTTCCTGCCCCTTGACTCCGCCCATTGGCCCTCCATTTGACACGTCCCACCTTACTAATGAGGTGACACACTGTAACAAACCTCCTCCTCATGTAATCACCTTACTAATGAGGTGACACACTGTAACAAACCTCCTCCTCATGTAATTTCCTTACTACTGGGGTGACACACTGTAACAAACCCCCTCCTCATGAAATCTCCTTACTACTGGGGTGACACACTGTAACTAACCACCTCCTCATGTAATCTCCTTACTACTGGGGTGACACACTGTAACAAACCCCCTCCTCATGTAATCTCCTTACTACTGAGGTGACACACTGTAACAAACCCCCTCCTCATGTAATCTCCTTACTACTGGGGTGACACACTGTAACAAACCTCCCCCTCATGTAATTTCCTTACTACTGGGGTGACACACTGTAACAAACCTCCTCATTATGTAATCTCCTTACTACTGGGGTGACACACTGTAACAAACCTCCTCCTCATGTAATCAACTTACTAATGGGTTGACACACTGTAACAAAACTCCTCCTCATGTAATCTCCTTACTACTGGGGTGACACACTGTAACAAACCTCCTCCTCATGTAATCTCCTTACTACTGGGGTGACACACTGTAACAAACCTCCTCCTCATGTAATCTCCTTACTACTGGGGTGACACACTGTAACAAACCCCCTCCTCATGTAATCTCCTTACTACTGGGGTGACACACTAAAAAACATCCTCCTCATGTAATCTCCTTACTACTGGGGTGACACACTGTAACAAACCTCCCCCTCATGTAATTTCCTTACTACTGGGGTGACACACTGTAACAAACCTCCTCATTATGTAATCTCCTTACTACTGGGGTGACACACTGTAACAAACCTCCTCCTCATGTAATCAACTAACTAATGGGTTGACACACTGTAAAAAAACTCCTCCTCATGTAATCTCCTTACTACTGGGGTGACACACTGTAACAAACCTCCTCCTCATGTAATCTCCTTACTACTGGGGTGACACACTGTAACAAACCTCCTCCTCATGTAATCTCCTTACTACTGGGGTGACACACTGTAACAAACCTCCTCCTCATGTAATCTCCTCACTACTGGGGTGACACACTGTAACAAACCTCATCCTCATGTAATTTCTTTACTACTGGGGTGACACGCTGTAACAAACCTCCTCCTCATGTAATCTTTTTTTGGGTTTTACATATTTATTTTTATTTATTCTTATTATTATTTTATATATATATATGTGTATTTTCATGTGTATATATATATGTGTGTGTGTGTATAATTTTTTAGTCTGTTCTGTTTATTACTTTGTGTAGGGCTGCTGTATAATTGCATACGTTTTTTGTGGGGGGGGGGTTCTGCCTGAATTCACGTGTTCGTACACATCCATTGTTCCATTTCCATGTTTACCATATGTCTTTATTAAGTGTGATGTCATGATACATGTGATGTTCCTAAGAAAGTATTTAAAGTTTGGATTTTATCCTGTATGTTATGCCAAGGACCTGCAACGGTCCGAAACGCGTCGGCTCCTGCCTGATGCAAGTTTGTGTCTGCTGATCCTACAATAAAGTACCTGTCGTTTTAGCGCACTTGGCGCTGGACATTCCTTTGTTACACGGGTGTAGCGGTGTGAGTGGTGGGATCAGATGGTATTAACCCCAGGGGCTGCATGGTATTAACCCCTATGTGTTCGTAACGCCAGTGTGGTTTTAGGGTTCTGGAACACCACACGCCCGGATTCTCTGCTATCCCGATTGCTAGTAGTCCACAGTAGTCCAAGTTATGGTAAAACGGAGGCTTTACTGAGTATTAGACAGATGGAATTATCTTCACAGCCAGATTTCCCAGAGAGGTGGCCAGGACCCAGATTGCTGGACCAATATACCTGTAGTTAACTTGACTTGAAGTTAGATTTGACTTTGTGCAGGACTTGACTAGTTTCAGTGACAGCAGACATAGACTTTTGACTTACTGGAATGACTGTAGCTTTGTGGCCTTCCAGATGCTGATCACTTGCACTGAGATCTCTGGTGGTTACTGGTCTCAGTAAAGACTGATGGTACAAGAGAGAGAACTGTAATGGCCGTCCCTTTATATAGGGGGGGGGGGGGCTGAACCAAAGCCCATTGGTCAAGCTGTGGGTCATAGGTTAAGCTGGTGCTCTCTGGGAGAACATGTGACAACAAATCATGTGACAGCATAACATAACATGTGACAGACTTACACAGGTCCTTGAGACCTCCCACAGGTCATTTTACTACCTATACATAAGGATCCTGTCTGAGCATTAAAGTGATATACACAGCATTATGGAACAACAGGGGGAGACCATGCAGGGGAGCCCCAAGGTCACTGAGGGACTCAACCTGACAGGGCTGAAGGGTAGTGCAGGACCATGTCCTGTACTGGGACATCACAGTAACAAACCTCCTCCTCCTGTAATCACCTAACTACTGAACTGACACAATGAGGCAGAGCGGCACCCACATCAAGAGGATGCTCTAGGCAACTGCTGCGGATTCACCCCATGTGACCATGCCCTAAGGGTATAGCGCTGCCTAGTGGTGGGCTGCATATAGCTGAAAACCAAACTGACATGAGTGGCTGAACAATTTTGCAGGTAAATAGCTGTTTACCCACAATTCCATATGGCCATTACAATGTATTTCAAAACTACACCCAATGCATATGGCCTGCTACCATGAGGGTGAGTACCACCAAACACTACAAGATGAAGTGAATGACATTGATCATCTGATGATACTTCTCGATAAGGGTCAAGTCCTACGGAAAAAAAAGTGTGTGGACCAAGATTTCCACTCAAGGGCTGATCCTGCTAATGGGAACAGTGTTCCTGCTGAGGAAAAAGTGCAGGAATTCTGTTCCCATGTGTTCCTAAGCCTGGCCTTTTGGCTAAGACCAAGTGTAGTACCACCGAGGCAAAATGGAGAACCACATGGAGGTAAGTGTCCCTGTTACATTTTGTTCCGAACGCTTGGAGCAACCGGCAGGGGTTGTGACGCCACGCCCCCTCAATGCGAGTCTATGGTTGGGGGTGTGACGACCACACAGCCCCTCCCATAGATTTCCATTCAAGGGGTGTGGCCTGATGCCACGAGGGGAATAACAGTGACGTCATGACCCCAACGCCCGCACCCAGCATTCTAAATGAACACCGGGTGTTGCACAGAGATTGTGGGGATCCCAGCGGCAAGACCCCAGTGATCAGACATCTTATGGATAGGGGATAAGATATCTAGGGGCGGAGTAACACCTTTAAGGTCCCAGTAGAATAAGGGACAAGGTGCAAAAATGCCCTTTGGGTGGTGACCCCAGGGTGCCGAAACTCATTTGGGATGGGATCTCACTTGAGTGGTAGCACGTAGCACGCACTTTACTCTCACGTTATTTGGGCACTCACCTCTATTCCAGCCTTGTTGATCATAGAGGAATTTTTTGAGATCCGGCAGGATGTCCAGGTTGTATTTCCTGGCGCACATTCACTTTGTTTAATTTATTCTTTTTTTTTGCCACTGTGTCTATTTTTGCATAGCTTGTTTGTCCCAAAAATGTTCTAGGGTGCGGTGGCCTTCTGGGTGTCCCTTCTGGAGGTCTAGGTGTGGGGTGCGTGGCTATCAGGCTATTCACCTCCCGGCAACCAAGGGTTTCTAAGTGGCAGCCGTACCACTTAGATGGCTCTGTGGTTGAACCTGAGTTAGTGCCCAGGTGGAGGGCATTCGTGATCCTTCCAGATCTTCGGTGAAGGGCGATTTGATCCCGATCCCTTGCAGGTGCCTTATGGTCCGAAAGAGAAGGGAATGATTATGGGGGATCTCTCCTTTCAGAGAAGAGCTTGTGATGAACTACAGTGGTCCCTCAACATACGATGGTGATCCGTTCCAAACGGACCATTGTTTGTTGAAACCATCGTATGTTGAGGGATCCATGCAATGTAAAATACAGCCGTTGGCTGTTCGGGCATGCTGGGTGCTGTAGTTTTGCCACATCTGGAGGTCCGCAGGTTGTAGACCACTGTTAGAGGAAGTTGTACTCACCTGTCCCCGTCGCTCCGGACCGTCACCGCCCGTCACCGCTGCCCTGGATGTCGCCGTCCATCGCTGTCGTCGCGTCCCCGGGGTGTCCCCGACACTCTGGCAAGGCCTCTGCTTCCCCGACATCCTCGCTCTCCGTTGCCGCCATCACGTTGTTACGCACGCCGCTCCTATTGGATGATGGGACGGCGTGCGCAGCGACGTGATGACGACGATGGAGAGCGCCGACGATGCAGGGGATCCCGAAGAGGACGCGCCGGAGCCCCGAGGACAGGTAAGTGATCGTCAGCGGACCACACGGGGCACCATAAACGGCTATCCGGGGGCAGCTGAAGCAGTCTGCACTGCCGGATAACCGTTTATGCGATGGCCCCGACATACAAAAGCATCGTATGTTGATGCTGCCTTCACCATGTGATGGCCTCTGAGAGTGATCGTATGCTGAAATAATCGTATGTCGGGGCCATCGTAGGTCGGGGGGTCACTGTACTTGGTCGTGCACTTTTGGTGTGAACACGCTTGCACTTTTTTTGTACTCAAGTAATTGAAGCACTGACATTGGTGAGAGATGAGAGACGGCAGAAAGTACCAAGGACAACTGGTGAACTGGTGACGGTCCTGGGTGCTCAACATAATTGTATAAGGGAGTGAAGAATAACTAGACATTCTGTTCATTTAGTTTTGTGCATCAATTGCATTATTTATTATTCGGAACTTTTGCTATTCACATTATGAAAAAATGTTGTTAAATCTAGTTCCTTTTTATATAGCGCACTTTGAACATTGAGTTCTTGTTTGAGCTTCCGTGTTCACGCCTGCCCCCTCGTAACGAGGTGAGGAGCTTTGTACTCTGGCTTCTCATGCAGACCTCCGGGAGGGGGAGATGAGGGGGCGTGGCTTATTTCTCTTATGCAGACAGAGAAAAAAAAAAGCCCTGACATGTTATCCACAACAGACTCAGAACATGGCCGACGCTGTGGACGACAGTAAAAGAAAACCCTCTGAGCTACAGAACTTCGTGCCCAACAGACTGGTAAGCAAAACACACACATGCTGCCAAAACATAGAACACATGTATATTGCAAAAAAATAATAACTTACAAGAAAGATGCAAAATACTCAAAAAAAATTACCACCGGAGTACCCCTTTAATCCTGTTCACACTAGAACTAGCCACAAACAAGTCCTGATCTAATCTATACTGTGAGGATAACGTGCTTCAAGTCTTCAGCTCCAAGAAGGATTTCTGTCTTACTGATTCTAAAAGATTTTTTGCTTTTGTTATTGTTTTTTTTTTTTTTTTTTTTTTGGTGTGAGACTTAAGAAAAAAAAGAAAAAGAAGCAACAATCAAATAGGTCTCACTGGGTAAAGAAAGCTAATAAAAAAAATCATGACCACATCAATACTCTAAAGGCAATAGATGATGCTTACAGCTAAGCCTCTCCCTCCCTCAGCTAAGCCTCAAGCAAGATAGCTGTCCCCGTAGTAATGTACAAAAAGTTAAATAAATAAAAAAATTACACTCTGAAAATTGAAGTCACAGGTGTACTGGTAGGATGGGGCCCCATGCTGGTTTTACGCAGATGGCGTATCTTTCTACATCAAAACTATGCTGAGACTTCTTGTTCTGCCTATGATGATAAGGAGGAGGCTGCTGGAACGTGATCTGTACAGAATTACAGGGAAAGGTGACACCAATAGATGATGCTTAAAGCTCAGCCTCCCCCTCACTTTAGAAAAACTTCTGTTAAAAACGGCTCCGTAATAATGTACAAATGTACAAAAAGTTAAATAAAATAAAAATTCCAATCAGAAAATCCAAAGTAGAAATAATTTACAGGTGTCGCGCTGGTGTCATGCAGATGCCTCATCTTTCTACATCATATATTGTATACTAACAATTTTCATCTTTCTTTTTTTTCCCACATTTTTCCCAACGTAAAGCCATTTTTCCTAATTTTTTGCATTCATGTCGGATTTCTCGGGGAGAAGATAGCGGCTTGTTTTATGTATGAAATTGTAATAAAACATGAGTAATGCGCAGATAATTCTCCCGGAGAGACCGTCATTATGTAAAACATGGCTCTCCATTGACAGTTCCAATTTATTTTCCCAATATCAACATGAGGACCATAAAACATGCGGGCATCATGGAGGAGCCGGGGAACATCTCGCTGCCTTCTGCTGAGTTATTCCGCAATCGCTAAATGTCACTCACAGGTAGGAGGTCGGCGCTGTCCCCTGACGGGAAAAAAAAGTGATCATCAAACGACAAATTTTCATACGTTCCCCGGGAGTAGAAAAGTCTCCGGTGCATGTACAACTATCGATCCATGTAAAAGACGGAAATATCCATTTAACGATATTGCCGAACATGTAGGGCAGTGTCTCTCATCCAGTGTGCCACCAGCTGGAGACACATTGGTTGGGAAACACTGCTGTAGACCCTTCATGGTTGCTGCACATTTCCCTCTTCTTATTTGCTGCAGCACATTCTCCCCATTAGTTGTTGCAGCACAGTCTGCACTTTATTTGTTGCAGCACATTCTGCCTTTTAGTTGTTGCAGCACATTGTGCACTTTATTTGTTGCAGCACATTCTGCTTTTTAATTGTTGCAGCACATTCTGCACTTTAATTGTTGCGGCACATTCTCCCCTTTATTTGTTGCAGAACATTCTTCACATTAGTTGTTGCAGCACATTCTGCACTTTATTTGTTGCAGCACATTCTGCACTTTAGTTGTTGCAGCACATTCTGCACATTATTTGTTGCAGCACATTCGACACATTATTTGTTGCAGCACATTCTCCACTTTATTTGTTGCAGCACATTCTTCACATTAGTTGTTGCAGCACATTCTGCACTTTATTTGTTGCAGCACATTCGACACATTATTTGTTGCAGCACATTCTCCACTTTATTTGTTGCAACACATTCTGCACATTTGTTGCAGCACATTATGCACATTAGTTGTTGCAGCACATTCTGCACTTTAGTTGTTGCAGCACATTCTCCACATTAGTTGTTGCAGCACATTCTCCACTTTATTTGTTGCAGCACATTCTTCACATTAGTTGTTGCAGCACATTCTGCACTTTATTTGTTGCAGCACATTCGACACATTATTTGTTGCAGCACATTCTCCACTTTATTTGTTGCAGCACATTCTGCACATTTGTTGCAGCACATTATGCACATTAGTTGTTGCAGCACATTCACCACATTAGTTGTTGCAGCACATTCACCACATTAGTTGTTGCAGCACATTCTGCACTTTAGTTGTTGCAGCACATTCTCCACATTAGTTGTTGCAGCACATTCTCCACTTTATTTGTTGCAGCATATTATTAACTTTATTTGTTCCATTAGGTAGATGTAGTGCAGCAGCAGCCCCCCCATCAGGTAGATGTAGTGCAGCAGCCCCCCATTAGGTAGATGTAGTGCAGCAGCCCCCATTAGATACATGAAGTGCATCAGCCCCTTTTCTGTACAAGAAAACAAAAATAAACTCACTGGGTTCCTGTGGTCAGCAGAGTGGCCCCTCTTCTTATCTTCCATTCCGGTCTCCGCCCTGGCACATGATGATGACGTAATTTATGTGCCGGAGCGCAGAGGACGGACGTTCGGACCTCTTGTTGGCTGCCTGCATATCACGGGCGGCCACAAGAGTGATTGACAGGATGAAGAGCCACTGGCTCTTCTCTTTGTCAATTAGCCAAGCCCCCATTTAACTATAAGGGTGTGTGTATGACGGTAAATGTCCTGCACTGGATGGCCCCAATTACAGCATACGCGTTGTGCGTTTGGTTACAGTGTTCCCTGTGTGTTTTCTAATGCCTTGTTAAGGTCTAGTTCTTGGTTTGTCCTTATTTAGTCCTCGTGGCTGTGTTCTGCAGTTGCCGTCTTTGACTCCTTTCTTCAGTTTTAGGAGGATTCATTTCAAGATGCCCATTAATCTGTTTTGGATTTGACGACTGATTTGGATTTGGCTGTACACTTGCTCGGCCATTGCCACTTACCTCTTGCTCTTGTATGTTCTGAATAGTATAACGTACTGCACTCTATGTCTCGCTGCTCACACTGTGGCCTGGATGTGGGTCCTGAGTTCCAAGCCAAACAAGGGTGACAGTCGCATAGAGTTTGTATGTTCTCCCCATGTTTGCATGAACTTCCTCCAGTTCCTTAGACTTCTTCCTATAAAATATATAAACTCAATACTGTGTGTGTATGTACATATGTGTGTGTGTGTATCTACCTATTTGTGTATGTTCCAACATCACTTCGAAACAACTGGAATTTGGGATATAAGGAGAATATATGATGTTGGGATATAAGGACACGAGTACTTGAAACAAATGCCAGCTCCAGCATTCGGAGCAGTTTGTTCCAAACGCTGAGCAGCGGAGTACCCCTTTAAATACAGTACTCATGTCCTTATACCCAAACATCATATATTCTCCTTATATCCCAAATTCCAGTTGTTTCGAAGTGATGCTGGAACATACACAAATAGGATTACTCCGAATGCTGGAGCTGGCGCCGGGAGCTTGTCATGTCATACCCCCGCCCCCTCATGATATCACGCCCCGCCCCCTCAATGCAAGTCTATGGGAGGGGGCATGCCAACTGTCACGCCCCCCTCCCATAAACTTGCATTGAGGGGCAGGGCATGACATCATGAGGGGGCAAGGCTATTGCGTCACGAGCTGCTGGCTCCAGCGTTTGGAACAGTTTGTTCCAAACGCTGAGCAGTGGAGTACCCCTTTAAGGACGGGATATGAGGACGGGATATGAGGTCAGGATATGTCACAAGAGATACGAGGACGAGATATATCATGCCCCCTCCCATAGACTTGCATTGAGGGGGCGGGGTGTGATGTCATGAGGGGGCGAGGCTATTACATCACGAGCCCCCTGGTGCCGGCTCCAGCATTCGGAACAGATTGTTCCAAACCCTGAGCAGTGGAGTACCCCTTTAAAGAGGCACTGTCATTGTTAAAAACTTTTCATATATTGCAGGACTCATTATAATATGACATTTAACAATATACACCTTTTAAAAAAAAAAAATTTTTCACCTGAAATTCAAGCTCAAAATAGCCACCACTAGGGGTCGCCTGTCTTTTAGCCAGACAGACTAGTCTAGATTTTACAGCATACTGGATACTGGCCGTAAAGCATACCGGTATCCAGTATAGGAGATTTCTATTGTGTATGCAAAACTGCAGATAAAGGATGTGTGGACATGCTGGGAGCTGTAGTTTTACAACAGCTGGAGGCAACACGGCTCTAACACAGTTATTTACAAACATTGCAGCTTCAGTTGCTACTAAACTACAACTCCCAGCATGCTGAAATAGTCAAAGCTTTCTCGGACTCCTGAATGACAAAGAAGTTGATCAGACATTCAGGAGTCTGTGAAAGATGAATGACACACATAGTGACAGCTATGCTGATTAGCATCCAGCTTTACTAGGAGAAGATAAAACAGATAGAACATGTATTCATAAAAATGCTGTAATTTTATCTAAAAAATCCTTGCACTAATCTTATAAAGATCTATTCTTATATTTATACATTTTATCCTGTTATGAATTCACCATAATGTCTTCTGATTACTGCAGGCAAGCTCCAAGTATCTTCCTCTGTGTAACATGACACAGCATAAAACCAGAGAGGAAAGGGTTACAGAGTAGAGAGTACTGATTGGCTGACTGCCCAGGCTTGCTCCTGTGAGGGAGACAGACTGACACGCCCCCTCCAGCCCAGACAGACACGCCCCCTCCAGACTGCACAATGAAAAAGTAACTCACCAGCAGATAAATGCTTATATCTCTGGATATATAGGTCCGAGACACATAAAAATTATATGCACATGATCAGGATTGGGTCCTGAGTAAAATATTACGTTTTCATTTTTTTTCCACTATGACAGGTACGCTTTAAATTATGAGGACGGGATATAAGGTTGGCATATGAGGATGGGATATGAGGTCGGATATAAGGACAAGAACATCATTGTTGCTTTTCCTTTAGGTAGGAAGAACAGGCAATGCCTGGTACTCTTCTAATATGTATTTATACATAAATGACACTAATAGGTTCATTTGGAAATTAGATCAACCCCAGTAGGAAGGACAGGGACTGACAGTGAATGATCAAAATATCTGTACGGTGCTGCTGCATATGTTGGCACTACATGAATAATCATCAAGTCTGACAGGGCTTTCATTTCTCTTGGCATGAATGGCTGGAATGATGGGATGTGTATGGGAGGAATAGCTGTTGGCCGAATAAGTACAGAAATAAATGGAAATACTCTTCCAGTTCTCCAGTGAAGACGTATATATAATATATTTCAGTAGAGTTAATACCTAATAGTTTTAGGTGATAAAATCATCGTCCATATGTCTCTCCATGAATGGTTATAAATGTCATAGAACGTTCCTCACTGACATTAGATAATGGAGACGTATAAATTAGTGATACATTGTATTTAAAATGAGGTGAGCAGTGAGGAGATTCACATTTGGTTTTTATGAGATTGAACCTGGTAACTAATATAAGAAATGATCTGGAGGCTACAATACTGATGAATGATGGGAAAGATGTATCTGTAAATTAAAGCGAAGTTAGACAGTGCAGATGCAATGATATATAATAGGAACATTTAAAAAGGTTGGAAGGTAAGAAAGCAAGGTAGGAAATATCTGAGGGCATATGGAAGATGTCATGTTGTGTAGGGATATGTGCAGCCTTGAGCTCACCCACAGCCTTTGTCCCTACCTACTTGAAGATCCCTAAGTGACAGACCCTCAACTGGACGATGGTCCCTATACTGAATGAGTGCAAGACATAGCAATGTTAAGAAAGTAAAATACAAACACAGGACAAAAGTCAGGGATGAGGTCAGGACACAATGGGTTAATGACAAACTAAACAGCAAACACGACAATCAAAAGAAACACAAGCTAAACTTTTAGGCAATGTCAAACTAGTCGGGTCAGTAATAGAGATAGCTGCAAAGTACAGAAACAATAAGCAAAAAGAGTAGTCAGAGAACAAGCCATGAATAAATGCAGATAAACCAAGAGATAAAATCACAAAATCAGTAACAAGGAAGGATCCAACATTCAAGTCAAGGAAAACTGGAGTGATTGGAGTATAAATAGCCAGCCTAGAGAGGTGTGGACACCGGGACTGAATACTATCGGACCAGACTCCAAACCTTCTAAGGTAGGGGAGTAACGGAAGGAACAGGGGCGGACATATCACCTGTTCAGCCGGTTCGGCTGCACAGGGGCCCAACGTGTTAGGGGGCACACCTAGTGGCCCAGGTCACAGCCTGGGCCTCACAGTCTGGGCCCCTGCAGGGCCCCCTGCCAGTACTTCATACTATATGCTGCAGCAACAGGTCCCGGACCTGCCACTGACAGCAGTAATTTACATTTAAACCGGCCGGGCGAGACGGACAGGCCAGGGGCTGATGGGAACAGACGTGCCCCGCGCAGGCAAGCACGTCTGTTCCAAGCCCCTGATGTCACGTGTCATGGCCTCTGACCCCGGCAGAAGCGACAGGAGCAGCAAACCCTCCCGCCTCACACGGCCGCATCGCCGAGCAGATAAGGTGAAGAGAGCGACGATCGGGTGCAGGGTGGTGGTGGGGGGGATTGTAATGATGATGAAGAGGACAGGAGGGGTGTTGAAGAGGTTGGTGGTGTAATGATAAGGAGGATTGAGGGTCTGGGAGAGCGTATTGTTGATAAGGAGGACCAGAAGGGGGGTCAGGGGTGTAGTGATTAGGGGGTTTAATGTTGATGAGAAGGATCAGATGTGTAATAATGATGAGGTGCTTAAGGTATGTGGGGTGATGAAGAGACTGAGGAGGGAGTGCGTGGGGTGATGAGGAGACTGAAGATGGGGTGCGTGGGGTGTATGGGGTGATGAGGAGACTGAGGATGGAGTGCGTGGGGTGTATGGGGGTGAAGAGGAGACTGAGGATGGAGTGCATGGGGTGATGAGGAGACTGAGGATGGAGTGCATGGGGTGATGAGGAGACTGAGGATGGAGTGCATGGGGTGTATGGGGTGATGAGGAGACTGAGGATGGAGTGCATGGGGTGTATGGGGTGATGAGGAGACTGAGGATGGAGTGCATGGGGTGATGAGGAGACTGAGGATGGAGTGCATGGGGTGATGAGGAGACTGAGGATGGAGTGCATGGGGTGTATGGGGTGATGAGGAGACTGAGGATGGAGTGCATGGGGTGTATGGGGTGATGAGGAGACTGAGGATGGAGTGCATGGGGTGATGAGGAGACTGAGGATGGAGTGCATGGGGTGTATGGGGTGATGAGGAGCTGCATGGGGTGATGAGGAGACTGAGGCAATATTATATTCATGGAGTACAGTGGTTGGCAGTATTATATTCATGGGGTACAGTGGTTGGCTATATATTATTCAGGGGTACAGTGTGTGGCAGTATTATATTCATGGGGTACAGTGGTTGGCTGTATATTATTCAGGGGTACAGTGTGTGGCAGTATTATATTCATGGAGTACAGTGGTTGGCAGTATTATATTCATGGAGTACAGTGGTTGGCAGTATTATATTCATGGAGTACAGTGGTTGGCAGTATTATATTCAGGGCACAGTGTGTGGCAGTATTATATTCAGGGTACAGTGGTTGGCTGTATATTATTCAGGGGTACAGTGTGTGGCAGTATTATATTCAAGGGTACAG